>NW_024802935.1:4182126-4219570 GCF_019175285.1 Sceloporus undulatus | reverse complement strand
TTCATGGACCACTATCCTGGGGTCAAGAGACAAAACTCCCAGGAAGATTGAAGTGCTCTTCAACACGTTTCTTGTATTCCCATCATTGAACTCTGATTTATATCCATTTATCCTCTGGCCAGAGACTAGGCCTGTTTGCCCAGTGTAGAGTACTTTTGCATATTGCTATTCCAGACTAACACAGCTATATTTCTGAACTATTTTAAATGATAATTAAAACAAGTAAAGGGCTAAATACATGCCATCCATCACAAGACTGTTTTAGTGTCTTTCAGCTCTCACCATGACATAAGCATAATTCAGCAGCAAACCATACTGCCAAACGATGGCAACTTTTAGTGTGTGTTCAAGAGCCACAACAGGATCAGGGGGTGGAGAATTGGCCCAGAAACCTGTGGAGGTTGCCCATCCATGCTTTACATGCAGAGTGTCCTAGGATCAGTAAGTAGTATTTCTAGTGAAAAAAAGGTGTAAGAGAGCAGGGCTGGGGGAAAATCCTAGGAGGATGCTGGGAATTATCTATTAATTCCACATAACAGAACTGCAGATTTCAGGGATCCTTGTGAAGAAGGAAGTATGATTAAACTAGTTTTTGTCTTTAGTGAAGATATGCCCTTAGTGAATGAAGATTCAATTCAATGTTCCCTTGTGTCCCTCATTACTTCCTCCTAGTAACAAACAAGTATTGGAAGAGCTTTGATTCAACAAAGAGGCAGAAGAACAGAAGAGAGTCTATTCATCATCGAAGATTATATAACTCTGTGATTTCTTACACATAAATGGTTTAGTAGGGAAAAAAAACAGACACAGGTTTTTCATTAGCATTTGCTTTATTTATCACATTTCCAGAATAAATCCCAACAGATGTGACTATTTGCCAGCACACATTAATGGAAAAAGACACGGATATTTAATTGAAGCATATGGGGTAGCAGGAATGACACTTGACTTGGGTACCAGGCAGAATTTGAGAGTTCTCTTTTGGCTGCACAGATGCTGATTATTTATCAGAAGCATTTCTCAGTATAAAAGAGAATCAGATTGACAGAATAGGGTGCAGGTTCAGGCCCCTTGGTTTTGCATCCACTGCTGTTAAAGATTGACAATTTCTTTCACATTATATCTGAGAAAGCATTAAAATTAAAGATTACCTGGTTCTTAAAGACTGCCTTTCTTAAAGATTTAATCTAGATCTTGACTAGTTCTTCTATATTATACTTGGTGGATATGAAGTATAGAAGATAAGAAGAAACAAAATACTTTAATTCATTGTTATTGTTTTTATCAGTCTACCAATAAATTTCCAAAGTGACTTATGCAAAGGAAACCATTTACAAATTAAAGAATAAAATACAATATTAAAATCGCCAAATAATGCAAACATGAATATAACTGTTATACTAGAATTCCAAATCACTCATTTGCTATATATTTGTCACTTTCTGGTAGTAGTGTGTTGCTTCCTTATCATAATTAATTACTATACACAAGCATTCCAAGAAAAAAAGGTGAAATACATTTATATACTATATTATCAAAAGTAGTCCATGATAATCAACCTTGCTGAGCATAGGTTTCACCCAATTAGGCCAGACTTTTGGTGAAGTAATTGGAAAAAGGGAAAGAGGGGAAGGAAAACAATGCACTAGTGAGATTTTTACAGGGTGAAAAATTTAATTGCACAGTTATTGGAATACTTCAAAATTATAAGATGAAGTGGGCAATCTCAGTGGGTCAGGGCAACAATTTTTTTTGTTCCCTCAAGAAGCCACACAGACTGCCAAAAATGTCAAAAATAAATAAATAAATGAAAATAACTCCAACTCAGAAGTGGCAAATTTACTTCTGGTTTTGAAAAAGAGGAGATTTTGGTTTTAAATGGTATAACTGGTACCAGCTACCTTTTGAACAGTAAACTGTTATTCCCAAAGATGTCCAGGAGTTGCCATTCATACTTTTGATTTGATCAGAAAAAGAGTACTCTTGGGAGTCCAGAGGGACCTTCTCCCATACCACATCATACAGAATCCTTAGTAAAGGTTTTGTACTAATGTTACTCCTCAATTGTAATTCCCATATATCACTGAATGTAATAGTTGTGGCATAAACAGTTAGCATAATTAAAAGCATACTTTTAAATTACAATATAATATGCACAGCCTAAATATATTTACATATACATAGTTTCATGTGTTTAAATTGAAAATCTGGTAAATGTGATGTTTTTAAATATTTAATTTTCTTAAAATAAAAAATAATTTTTTGAAATTTGAAGTTTTAATTTTATATTAAAAAAAATCTGGAGCCCCTCCTTCCTCCTCCCACTGAGGCTCACCCACTCACACAATCTCTTCAACATTTTAATGGAACCCAGCTGAATGCTACAGCCTGTTTCTGTCAAAAGGCAGGTGTTTGAGGATCAGTGGTGTCACCTCCTCTTAGGGTGTCATCTGGTGTGGTCCACAGCCCCTGCACCTCCAGTGATGCAATAGCAGTAGCAATAGCAGCTTCATTTATGTACTAAGCAGTCTCTAAGCCATTTACAACTGTAAGCTAATTGCCCCCAACAAGCTAGGTACTCATTTTAGCACCAAAACCAGGACTCAGCAACTGCAAATGAGAAATCACTCAGGGTCAGAGGCTTTCCCAGCAGACAATGATCACCAATTAGCAGACACTAATCCTGTTTTGCATATCCTCCTACCCTGAGGCCTAGCCATCAACAGAACAATACACAGATTAACATGGGAACCACTCCTTCTTACCCAGGATCACACAGTATATATATACACCCACTCTCTTCCAAGTCAGCATTCTCTGAAGATGCTGGCGAAACATCAGGAATAAATTCTTCTAGAACATGGCCACACAGTCCGAAAAAACCCACAAAAAACTATGGATGCCGGCCATGAAAGCCTTCGACTTACCTTTTTGGAGAAAATTTTAAAAAGACTTTAAAGATTTTAAACATTAATTTTTTTAAAAAAAATATTATTAATTTGTCCAGTTAGATTGCTGTTGTTCATTCTGTAGTAGAATGAACAATGTTGGTCTAACTGGACAAATTACTTGACCTGGTCTGAGACAGCTTCTTATATTCTTAGATGCTTTGGCTCCGTATAATGCATAGATTAGGAAATGCCTTTTGTTTGGACTACAACCCCCAGAATTCTCTGGGATAATATGTAGAGTTGTTCCTATCACTGAGTGCTTGATTCATTTTATGGGAGACACCAGGTGCTGGAAACTCTTGTATGTAAAGTATGTGCTCTACTCCTATAACCTCTTACCATCTAACCAGTATTTGGATCCTATGGTAAACAGGATGACCATTGTGGAAAACATTATGTGGAGTAGATGTCTGTTTAGTTTGATTCAGCAGGGTTCTTCTCATCTTCTTAAGATACATTTCAATTTGTAGCCTGATTTTGTCCTAGCTGTAGTTCCTTTACTTAAGTATAGATATTACCTTCTGATACATTTGGATTTCTATGGCTCATACAGGAACAAAAAGTGGTGTGAGGTTGCTATTTCTATTCTGATGTGTCATGTTCTTTTCATGGTGGAACAGAAATAGGAATGAAAAAACCCTGTACCAGTTGATGCTTCTTGCAGCAAAAACCAGGTCTATCTCATAGTTTGGAAATGCAATTTCAGAGGACTATGACTTCTATAATCCCTCAATCAATCGTCAAACTGTCTGGAAGATCTGAGGAGCTGTATAATATTCAAGGTATCTTTGGCAAGCTCTGTCTTACACAGCAGTTTAAGTATTTCATGGCAGGACTTGGCATGTTCATGCCTTTACTGGGTCTGGAAGTGGTAAGGTGTTTGTTATTGACAACTTTCCTTTCCTTTTCTTTCCCTTCCTTTCCCTTCCTATCTTTTTAAAAGAGTTGTTAATAAACTATTAGCACAGGTTGGTCTAACATAGGTTGTCCAATGAAAAAAGGATGTAACTTTAGTTTGTCAGGACTAATATTTTACAAACACTTGCTGGCTTCTACCACTTGTCATCTAGACACTTACAGATGCCTTTATAATATTTTTATAATATTTTTCCTAGTGTTGAGTCGGGCTGAGTGGTCTGTAGTTTTCCAGATCTTCTTTTTAGCTGTTTTTGAAGAGAGGCACAATGTTTGCTCTTCTCTAGTTCTCTGGTATCTCATTTGCTCTTAAGGATTTCTATGAAATGATGGCAAATGGTTCAGAGTGTATGCACTGAAGCACATGGCTGGTAACGAGTGGCCAGAGGCTGCTCTGGCCAGGATCAGGCTAGGATGACAGTGACCACAGCCCACTTCTGAAGCAGGCTGTTGCCATGATCCCAAACTGGTGCTGCCAGGAGGCAGTTTTAATGCACTCCTTTTTGATCTGGTCCAAAGGACTGGATTGACAGTGCCACATAAATTTCAGTTGCTAGTACATTAACATGGATCACAGCCTGGTTGAAAAGTTTGTGCATATTTAATACACCATATGCCAAGGTTGTGTTGCTACAGGAACAGAGGAGTGTCCCAGGTCTTGGAAGTTAAAATTTACTCCCCCTCTGGGAAAGAAACATTATTCAAAAACCCCATCATCACCATGCCTAGAAGTTAGCATTAGCTCTCTCCCAATCCAGCAAAGCTACACCTTCTCCAAAGGTCACAAACTGATGCTGCATTTGAAGAGGAGGAACATTTCAGAATCTGAAATGGAATCTCATGTCTTGTACACCATCATCATTACTATATTTGGAACCACCAAGTTCTACTCCCCCAACAAGCACAGACTAACTACATGATCAGTCTGCAGCATGGCAGCACCTTATAACCAAAGTTAACAAATGTCTGTCTGCAAAAAACAAAGTCCTTTGATGGGTTTTAGCTGGGTGGTTATGTGGTGTAACCAGCCCTTCCATTAGGAAGAATGAGATGATTGTTCAGATGTAAGATGTTGAAGATGTTGAAGGATGACAGTGGCAGCCTTTTTGCTATTATTACCCTCTGCAACACATGTCCTCTCTAAAATTAGACTGATACATCAGTTATTCATCACCATTGTTGAAATAAGATTAAACTGCCAGTCCCAGTAAGGTTACATACATGGCACGGGGAAGGGATGTCATATTGCCCTTCAGCTCATCTTGGGATAACCCTGTGGTTTTTTTATGAAATAGATTTCATGCTGAATAACATCAGGTTTAATTTTATTTAACCTCTTTTATCCTTAAGACTGTTTCATTTCCCTAGATGTGGAGCCTCTTGGGGGAAAGAGAGGCAGCTATTGACACAGAGGAGAAAAAAACAAAGCAAAACAAAATCCTGCTGTGTGGTGAGCCCATGGGAACGGACCAGAGCAGAATTTTCATTATAGAAATTAAGCAAGCAAGTAAGTTAGTTGCTGGGCTAGTGTTGACTAAATACGTAGTGTAATATTATTATTTTCTTGTTGCAGTGGGATGCTAATAAGGAAAGTGTAAGGCCATCATTTTCAATCAATCCTCTGTCAGGCAGAGCAACATAAAGAAAAGAACATAGTTCCACCAAAGCTGAAACCCGAGCAATATCTGACTCGTCTCTCCTAAGAGACCCTACTAAATTCTTTAGATTAAACAGATAGAGCAGATAGCCAGAGCCTAATCTGTGTCCTCAAAATCCTGTCCTGCTTGGTTCTATGTCCCAGGGAAAATAAAACTTTTTCCTCAGTTCTATTTTTAAAGTGGCTTCAAGTAAATTTATTGCTAGGAGGTGACCATTAATTTTGCATTGTGGAACAAGTTACATTTCTCCCATGTGCTCAATTGCTTTCACATCATTTCCAGTTCTCTCTTACTTCCTCCATTTGGTTTTGCTGTGGTCTGCATTCCTGATATTAATAAAATATATTTTGTTCCCCCTACAGTCTGATCCTTCCTTCTGAAGTTGATGACCTTGATGTATTAGTCAAAGCTCAAATATAAATACTTTCCACAGAATGGGCCTACACAGCATTCCTATCTGGTTTTGTGATATACTGTATACTTTCTGTCTTAAGCAAGGTGAAACTCCATGCATATGTAAGGAGAACACAATAGTCATCAATGTCCAGCATGGGGAGCCACTTAAAGAGAGGGGACCCAAGGCAAATATTAATCATGACACCAATTTCTGCTAGAGCCCTAGAAGGTTAAATCAATAGAAATACCAAGAATGACATTTATTTGGCTTTGCTGGCTGTGGTGCATAGTGAGAGCATATTATTGCCTACAGAAAATGCAAATGAGAAATTAAGTTCTATGTTATTGTATCTATACACATGTTCTGATTGGAAGAAAATTGATCTTCTTATGACAAGCCCACTGTTGTGATACTTTCCAAAACTAGAGTCACCTGTACTCTAGAAATTCTTACAATGTGACATTCTAGTTGAAGTATAAAAGCAATGGGCATCCTTACATTACTCCATTTTACTATCTGATACAGTTGTCTCCTGCCCCACATACAAGATCCCTTAAAAGTATTGAGACACCCAAAGCTGGTCTACACAAGCCAGGATACTCCTGACTGCTCCTAGAATATTGTGAGTCCTGTTTTCCCCTCAATACCTCTGTATTCTGGAATGATGCTGGCCAACTGTCTACACCCATCCTGCTGTGCCACCCATTGCTGTTGCTGCTGCTGCTGCAAGTCTTCCTCTGAGGTCAGAAACAAGGCACCCAGGATTGATCACATGGCTGGCCACCTCACTGTGACCGCAGAGGGAATGACTTGTAGCAGCAGCAGTGGTACCGGATGGTGCAGTGGGATAAATGTAAACAGCCTTCTGGCATCACTCTGGAGTGATTCAGGAAAGTCTGGGGCAAATGGTGAGTTTTTAAAATCTGATTCAGCCAGGAATAGGGCAGAATTGGTATGGAACTGGTCTTCCCTTATGAAGACATCAAATTGTATTGCATATGTTGTATAGACAGGTTGTAATGAGGGTAGGGGGAAACCAGTGTAATTGACTTGTGCAGACATGCCCTTAGTTTGGACTCTTATCAATGCACATTGTCAGTGTGACTATATTAATGCTTTGGCAGTGGCAATGAGAGGAACAGATTGTGGGTGTAGTGCACATGTAGAAATAGCCTGCTCAGAAGCACCAGATTTGTTTTGCCTCACCACCACTATGCAATCCTGAAAAATGTGCAACCACTAGCTCAGTGCAGCAACAGGCTTTAGTAATATGTCTGACCATTCTTGTTACATAATAAAATGAAAATGGTTATGTTTCAAGGATTTAAATAAAACCAGGACTTATTATTCCTTTAATATTTATTTAATTTATATCAGTTTTCTGAAACAACTAGGACAAAGAAAATTCAAATAGAAACAAATAGTCAAAATAGCAAACAGATTAAAAATACTGTTTAAACCACATCAATACATGAAGTAATAAACAACAACACCCAACAAATTCAGAGTCCAATCAACAGTGATACAACTTAAGTGCCAAATATCTGTCTGAACAAAAAGGTTTTTGAATGCCATCAGATGAACAACATTGACAGCCAGCCTAGATTTCCCTGATAAGGTGTTCCAGAGCAGGAATGCCAGAGGAATCTGAAATGATTTCATTACTCATATATTTGATGTTTGACAAATTGGAAATTAGGTAACATGGAATGAAGGGATGCTTATGGTATGGTATCCATGGACAGGTGAATAGAAATGCAAGCCATCAAAATATTCACAGAAAGTTATGGAAACATTTCTGCCAGTGGTTACAATGCTTTCAAAACTGTCCATACTTTGTTCTGGAGTGAAGGGATTACTGAGCCAGCTGGGTGAGATAAAAAAGGCAATAACTTGGTAATGTTTGCCTGTGCAAATTGTGCTATGCATATGAAGTGACTTTTCTGACCATGCAGAATGGATGGGTCCAACTGATGGTGATGAGAGAGGAGTTATACATGTGGAACTATTGCAAATGCACAATAATACACCTATAACAGTGTGTGAATTAGCATTATGCAATGCCTTTCTGCATTTGCATTGCACAATTTGCAATGAAATTACAGCTATACACATTTACGATTTCTTATACATTGTCCTATGATGGTATTCAGTATAGGGATTTTGCAGTGGAAGCATAGTGAGGCTCTGTCTTTGGCTATTCTAAATAGAGACAATGTAGAATTTCATTCAGTGTAGAAACTCACACATCCATCTAGTTGGCACTGAGATAATTTGCTTTCCACTGCTCCCTACCTCTTTTCCACTGAGACCTCTTTTCTGGCCATTTCGGAAAAGAAAGTGCATAAGCATGCATCTCTTCAGAATGGAACACTGTACCTTATTTCTGGGGCCACTTTGTTATAAATGGGAGTCCTGTTGCATCCAATCAGATTTCTAAGCCAGTCCAGTGGCAGTGCCTCTTTCCTAAATAAACTACAGTGCACACTGTTAGAAAAATATTCCTTTAAATAATTATGAAAATATTTTGATTGACAGGTAACATCATATCCTGTGGGACTGCCATAGAATATTGAGTCAGAACACATGGCATGATGCAAACTGTGCTGAGGTTGCATCATGTTATGTGGCACCAGGTGAAGACACATAACCAATACTATATATAAGTGGACCAGGAGATAGGTCACATGTGGATTGTTAGTTTGGAGTGGTTTGATTTGGGTTGGATGGCTTGTGGTTTGGATTGAATTAAAGCTGTAAGCAGATGTAATACAGATGGAGAAGTTGATGGGAGTCAGTGACACTGCACATCTCTAACAAAATGTTAGTGAAGACCAAATTCTAGCATTCGTTGGCAGTTAAGCTGTATTCTTGATTTACTTCCTGTTCTTTTGTAGTTTCAGAGAATATGTTCCATTGAACTCAATAGGTTTATTGAACCCATTTGGAATGGGTGCACCCACAGACACTTCCTCTCAGATATGTAGAGGTTCCTCTTCAGAACCCTCCTCCTTTGTAAGTGTGTGAGTGTGTGGTCAACCCATGTGTGTGCTCTGCAGTCTGGAGACACTGGGTGGCAGGTATAATTAGTTTGGAGGACTGATCTATTCAGGTCCTTGCAAATTCTGAGTAGAATGAAGTAAAAAAAAGTTATTGGTGATAAAAAATACAGTTTTATTGACAAAAGTAGATGGTAAATGGATACAGTAACTGAAATGAAAACAAAGAAATTTATTTCCTTCTTTATCTCCTGTTGGTTTCCTCCTTTTTGGACTGAGACAAAAGGTACCCCAACAAGTGGAAGGGTTATATACCCCTGTAGAGCTTATTTTCTAGAAGGTACAGTAAAACCCACAGGTGGAAGAGGAAATCTCACCACTCCTTGTGATTCTGGGACTACAAGAAAATAAGAGTCCAGTTCTCATGGAAAAGGGCGTTCTTATCAGTTGAAAGGTTAATACAGCCTTGTACCAATTGCAAATATGTTTAGATAATGCTGTCTCTACTTTGTTTGGCTTATCTTGAGGGCCTACAAAGGCATTATGAGCAATCAAGAAAGAGAAAGAGAAAGGCATACTAAACTAACCAATATAGTTCTCTAAGCAGCAGTAGTAATGGTAAAGGTCAAAACAGAAGTCCCCAAACTACACTCCTTTCCCATTTCCCAAAAACACACACACACATAGCTCCCCATTATGCTAGGTATATGTTCATAAAGTATAAGTTCATAAATATTATGAACTTCACTTAAAATCCAAGGTTGGGGGAAAAGGGGGCCCATAAGAGTAACAAGCTGACTGGATCAGAATATTCATTCAGCCAGAAAACCTGCAGAATGGACTAAAGGTGGGATCAAAGCGGTTTACAAATTCAAAGCATCTATACAGCACATGGTTTACAATATAAAATACAATCAGAAGTATATTAGGTTAAAACATCATATAAAAACAGTTAAAAATATAGGGATGTAGTTCTCTCTGTTCTAGGTAAGATTACAAGAGTTCTTGCTCATTTCTGATTCTCTCTCTCTCTCTCACATTTCTTTTTGTGTGAAAATTCTGTTAAGGTGTTTTTGTGCAAAAATACAATGTTTTGCACAAAAATGCCCACACGAAATTCAAAAAGGAATTTTTACTTTGTTGCAGGGTCATCTTTTCTCACTGAAGGCAAGAAAATTTTTCACATATTCTTTCATCCTTATGCCCGAGGCTGGAGGTGACCATCAAGAAAGCCACCTCTCCTGATCCCCCATGCCATGTTCCCCCCCCCAAATAATTTTGGTGACAATTGCCATAGCTCCAATAGTGGAGGTAGATGATACAATATCCTGCTACATCAGAACTGGTGGGTATTTACTTGCTTTCTCTAAGCAACAGTAAAGGATAAGAAAAGATGAAAGGGATGGAAGCCATCATGATTTGCATAAAATGTTGGTGGCAGTAGACACCACAACTGCAGGGAACCAAGCAAACAAAGAGACATGGAGCTTATGGGTGTTAATGGCCCTCAGTTAGGTCCCTGAAACCCCAGGGAAACTATTTAGGTATCAAGTTAATACTGACTCTGTGATAAATGTTCCTGTATATTTCTCACTCTCTCTGTCTCTTTAAATCTCTCTCTCTCTCTCGGCAAACATTTGTTCATCACATTCACACATTCACACTTTACATGTTTAGCTATACTCTTAAAATTTCATGATAGTATACCTTAAAAAGTAATATGTGAATAAAATAGACTTTAATAATGACACCTCATAATTGTTCCTTCATCTCAGTCTTTTGAAATAGTAACATCCATCCCAGTGGTAAGGCTTTCTAGCTGAAACTCATTCTGATAAGGAGAGATTTATAGATGTATTGTGCATTTATATATAACAAACACTCCACAAACTGTACTTTATCTTTCTTTAGATAAGGGATCATGACAGACAGGTCTATTATTCTTGTGTGAGGATTCTTGCGCTTTCAACACCACACAGGGCATCCATAGATTTTAATGGATTTGGAACTGGTGGTTGACTGATGCTGCATCAACCCTGTAGAAATAAAGCAGTCTGACATTCTAAGTGATGAAACTCCATCCTATGGCATCCTGGGATTTGTAGTTTCATAAGGTCTTTAGCCTTTTCTGCCAAAGAATGCTGGTGCCTCACAAAACTACAAATCCCAGGATTCTGTAGAATGGAGCCATGGCAGTTAAAGTCATGTCAAACTGCATTATTACTGCAGTGTAGATGCACCTTAAGTGCAGCTGGAAAGCTGTTATGTCACCAAACACTGTGTGTAGAGTAAAAGCCCACTATGTCAAAGATAGCTGACATAGGGGGTGTTCTCACTTAAGATTTGAAAAAATACAGACGTTTTAATAAAACCGATCAAATAACCCTGGTCTTATCCCGCGGTCCGATCGCTTTATTTTCGTCCTATCTGGTTGTTAATCGAAGTTTTTAGCTTGCAAGCGTTCCTACTTGGCATGAAAATCGGTGTTTAAATAAATCGAATTGTCTCCTCCATACCTTATTTGGAGCTGTCAATCAATAGCGTCAGAATGACGTAACGTTAATCCGGAATATTTGGAACGATTTATCTTTGGCATCGTTTCCATTTCATTGACCGTTTGTGATCGATGTTTTTTTTCCAATGGGACAAATGAAGGCGCTTATCCGCCAAAACGTCTCTCTCTGTCTGCGTCTCCCAATAACTGCCAGAACTCAGTGCTAGGGAATCCTGGGAATGGTAGTTTATTGGCACCAGCACTCTCTGGCAGAGGAGGATAAATGTCTCACAAACACAACAGTTTCCCATAATTCCTAGTACGAGCCCAGGGCAGGTTAAGGGGTCTCAAACGTATTATTCTACAGTGGTTTGGAACTACAGATGAGGGTTTTTTTCATAAATTAAAAAGTTGTTATCTTAAATTACCAATATACCACACACACACACACACACACTCATATATGCATATATAATATACATGTGTGCAAACACACACAAAAATATATATTGTATAGATACCATATGTTTGTGGTGTATGCATTTATATATATAGCAGGGTGTGTGTGAGTATTCATATATAATCGTGTGTGGGTGTGTGTGTGTGTCTGTCTGTCTGTCTGTCTGCCTGTAGTGTGTGTGTGTGGTGTTGTGTTTGCCAAATCGGATCAAGGAGGAGAAGGCAGAGTGGGTTTCAGTGGGTAGAGACTCTTCTGCATCCAAAGCTCGGGTTGGAAATGGGATCAAGGAGGAGAAGGGAGTGGGTTCAGTGGGTAGGGATTTCTTCTGCATCCAAAGCTAGGGTTGAAAATCGGATCAAGGAGTAGAAGGCAGTGGGTTTCAGTGGGTAAGACTCTTCGTTCTCATCCAAAGCCCAGGGTTGGAAAATCAGATCAGGGAGGAGAAGGCAAGTGGGTTCAGTGGGTAGGGACTCTTCTGCATCCAAACTCAGGGTTGGAAAATGGGATCAAGGAGAGAAGGCAGTGGGTTTCAGTGGTGTAGGGACTCTTCTGTTCTGCACCAAAGCTCGGGTTGGAAAAGGGGATCAAGGAGGAGAAGGCAGTGGGTTTCAGTGGGTGAGACTCTCTGTATCCAAAGCCCAGGGTTTGGAAAATGGGATCAAGGAGGAGAAGGTAGTGGGTTTATACAGTGGGTAGGGACTCTTCTGCATTCAAAGCCCAGGGTTGGAAAAATCGGATCAGGAGGAAGAAGGCAGTGGGTTTCAGTGGGTAGAGCTCTTTTGCATCCAAAGCCCAGGGTTGGAAAAGGGGATCAAGGAGGAGAAGGCAGTGGGTTTCAGTGGGTAGAGACTCTTCTGCCATCCAAAGCCAAGGGTTGGAAAATGGATCAAGGAGGAGAAGGCAGTGGGTTTTCAGTGGGTAGAGGACTCTGCATCCAAAGCCCAGGTTGGAAAATGGGATCAAGGAGGAGAAGGAGTCGTTTAAGGGATAGAGACACAAGACAGAAAAGGGGAAGAGGCGATCCCAGCGGCAAGAGGCGGCAACCTAGAGAGAGGAGAGGTGAAAGCCAAAGAAAGCAAGAGCAAGAGACGCCCAAGACACCAGGGAATCCCTTCAGAGCCCAGAGATCAATGGGGAGGCTCTGGCAAGCAATGGGGGAGCCAGCTGTTTCAAGAAAATGGAGGGATGGGGTTTGCAGGACACATCCCCGCAAGTCTCCCAGACAGCCAGGGAGAATCCCTTCAGAGGCCCAGAGATCATGAAGGAGGCTGGGCTGGAAAAGCAGGGAGGAGCACTCTTCCAAAGATTCTCTTTCCAGGGTTGGAGGAGAAGGCAGATTCCATTTGGAAAGGGAGGGGAGAAAGGCTCTATCCCCCCCCCCATCAGAGCCCGTCCCTGCTGGGCGGATCAGAGGCTCCTGCGCGAGGAGGCTTCCCTTCCCGCCTGGGCGAGATAGTGCCTCTCGTAGGAGCTTCCCTCCGGCCTGGCGAGATCGATGCTCCTCGCGAGAGGCTTCCCTCCCTGCCTGGGGAGATAGAGCCAACAGGCAGGGAATGCCTCTTCGAGAGGAGGCTTCCCTTCCTGCCTCGTCTCCGTTAGAATGGGCTCTCGCCCAACAGAGCGGAGGTGCATCCACGGGGAAGCGTGTTAGTCGTTGCAAGGTGCAGGCGCTTGAGCAGCCGGGACTTCAGGCGCTTAAAGCGCTGAGAGATTAAGTGCCTTAAACCATTAAATAAAAAAGAAAAATCCGTTATCTTTTGAAAGCCACAAGCGACAAGGGGTGAGGGGAAGCAAAATGGCGCAGCCCGACGGATGGACAGAAAGGGCACTCCCCCAAGGCCAGCCCCATCGCACTCCGCTCCTCCTCCAGCTAACCGATTTCAAAGGCTGTCGTGCCATTTAAATGCTCCGGTTCTATCCGAGTAAGGAAAATGTGGTTGACCCGTCTATTTTTAACACTGTTAAATGACGAAAACACGAATCAATTTATAACCGTGTACGATTCGATTTCTATGGGGCGATGTGTGGGGTGCGCTAGAACTGTTCAGAGTTTAATTCGGTTCTATAGAACGGATGTACCTTGGATTCGATTTGTAAACACGGAGGAAGAGTGGAAACCCCCATAGGGAGGCAGCAGGGGGGCAGGCCAAGGAACACCGGCAGTGATAATGGTGCTTATCATACTATCAGTTGTTTTGGTTGGTGTGTTGCAAGTCATTTCGCAATATGTAGAGGGTGTGGAATGGAATCAGTCTTTTGCACAATCACCTCATGGTGCTTCATGCTAGTAGTACCCGTTCCACACTTGAACACAATACCATTTGGCTCCACTCTGCCCATGACCATGCTTTAAAACAAAACAAAAATCAGGAGCTGTAATGTGCATTTGGAACAATAATTGCACTATTGTGCTACTTCCTTTTTTTAAAAAAAGAATGAATAATGAAGAAAAAACATGCCAAAGATCAGAAATGGAAGTATGCAGTTTGCTCTTGGAACTCTTGTGAATCAGCCACAAGAAGTAGTCTGGGGTGTTCCTGCTGGAGATCGTTCAGAAATCCCCCAAGGAACTGTTGACCCAAAGTGCCGGGGTCCCTAAGGGTTAATAGTGGGATTTAATTGCTTATGTGGAAGCGGCTGAGAAAGCGTTGGCAACTAAAGCTGGGGTCACCTGTGTATCCAGTGGGCCAAGAACAGACTCAGAAAGCAGAGAGTGTTGATTTTTTATAGAAGCAATGGAAACTCACTTCACACAAAAACAATCCCACACAATACATAATTAGACAGAAGTCGTGATTCACAGTCTGGTTTAAGTGCATGGCTCAGTCTGTGGAATTCTGGAAATTATAGTTTTGTTGTGTCAGCTACGTGCTCAAACTGCCTTTAATAGAAACTGATGTCAAAAGAGGGGTGCAGAGGGAGGCGGACTTGGAGTAACAGAGCAGCAATGAAACACCACACTAGCCTTATGTTCCAAATTGAAAGTAAAGGGCTTTACTCTCAATAGTTATAAAAAGTAGTGGGAGAAAGGGTCTGAATGGATATTTCCACGGGAACAATGGTCCAAAGATATGACAGCAGGACAGCATGGGAGAGCCATGGCATCATGTGAAGATAAAGATGGATCTAATCAGTGTAGTTGTGGGTAAAGTGTCATTGATATGCTCAAAGAGAAATGTCTCATATGGGGCGATGGTGCTAAGATTTGCATCTGAATGAAAGCTACAAATTCCCCCTCATATTTTCTTTCGTCCTCTCCTCTCCCCCTCCCTCAGCAAAAGGAGATTCTGCATCCAGTGGAGATGTGCCCTCAACTCTCAAATCTGGCACTTATGTCCAATCATAGGAAACGGTTTTTCCGCCAAACATCTCTTATTCTCGCGGTCTGAGCTCGTAAGAGCAATGAAGAGGTTAATTAGTTTTCTTGGGCAGTACTAGACAGATCTTGAAATCTGTCTAAAAATCAGTCATTGTTCTGCGCGTCATAAAATAAGGGCATTATGAAGGCAGCAACAGGGAAGGTTTTCATCTCAAAAGGAACTCATCCATGGAGTGTTGCTCTTGATTAGACAGCACGGGCATGGGTCCAGAATATTAGGTCATGCTTTAGTGCTGTCAAAATGAATGGATTTAGTCTGGACTCACTCAACCTTTGATTTTCAATGGGTCGAAGCATGACCCACTTAGCTGGAATCCTCTTCTTGGCCGGGCCATGGCCTTTTATTGACAAAGAATATTTTAAAAAATCCATCACATGCAGCACCGGCCTTTTGTTTTGGATTACTACAACCCTACAGCCTCCGAAACCTTTTAATTTATCCCCGCCAGAGGGGAGGTGGGAATATAAGTGGAGATGGGGAGGGGGGATGGGGAAGACATACATTGTTAAGTTCTGTTTTTTTCTACTGTGGCACTTGGAAACTGGGACTGACACATTTTGCATTTCAGCACGGTTTTTATTTTTCTTTTTAAAAGAAAGAGATGCACAATGATAATGGGGTTTATCATAAGGCAGCTGGGGAATTCACTTTGCTGAGACACAGGTCCAAATCCTGTATCCTGGATTAATTAAATTTGTATCGAATATAAAGGTGGTGATCAAGTGTAATGCTTTTCAAAGCAATAACCAGACAAGACGAGATTTGGGTCTCCCTGCACCGGTCCCATAGATGTATCCAGAGGCTGATAGGATGGGAGGAACAACCATGGCGTCGGAGAGACCACCTCCATTGCGTCCGTTCAACTCTCCCACCATTAGTGGAGCTGTAGGGAGGGAGACGGGTGAAAACAGGCCATGCTATTGATCTGCTGATACGCTACTCATGTCCGGGTGTCCCAACATGGCATATTAGCGGTATTGTCATCGCCAACTAGATTTACCATGTTTTCTGGGAGAAGGGAGTTCTATCATAGGGAAAGCTGCCATAAACTCTCTGATAGATAATTTTGGTACTTTACTGGGGGTTATAGACATGGGCATAACAGCCTTCCCAGGCAGTTAACCTTTAGCTCGTGGGCAGGCAGCCTCGTGGAATAGGGCAAGTTTTGGACGGTTTGTTTTCTTCTTGGCTCCTCACAAACCTCGTGGGTGGCAGCCGTGCGTGAATATGGCAGATAAGCTCCTGCTCCCATGATGTCAAATACTGCACATTACCTTTAGTTTTGCAGGCAAGAACATCCATCTGCATTCAGAGCACTTTTCCAAAGGCACGCTGATAGCATCAGCTGTCTGTGCTAGCCAGGAGCTACCTTCTTGGCAACTTTGTGATTTTTGCTGTCGGCTGGGTATCAGTCAATCACACCTGCTTGAGTAATGGATGTACGTCGGTACAAGCCTGGCCCAAATCTGTGAAGAACCTGACAAATTTTGCTAAAGAATGCCAATGAAGCCATTGTTTGTGTGACCTGTTCAACTGGTAATTAAAATATGCGCCCTGGACTTGTTTTTCATCCATGACAAAACTTTTCCTCCATGGAAGGGTGATAATGGGCACAATCTGCAAAAGGTACGTTTTTGGATTACAACCAGAATCCCCTGAGAGGTTAGTGGGCCTACCACGAATCAGCGGATGGTAGTCTAGCTCAGTAAGTAAATGGTAGCGTAGAGCATAAGGCAAGATGTCGAATGTTTGTGAGAGAATGTTACAGTAAATGTATAGAGAATGGCTCCAATTCCACTTAAACTCCATTATTACCACACATTTCTGGAGTTGTATCATTCCTCCCATGAAATACAGAAGGGGTCCGGGAAGGTATATCTTTATCAAAACTGTTCCAGCCTTAAGAGAAACAGGCACCTTTTAAACAGATACAAGTATAAGATAAATGTAGGGAAGAGAAATGGGTAGTGGTTTGAGAGTTGGACTAGGATTCTGAAACCAGGGGTTTGAATCCCCACGTGGCCATGGAAACCTCACACACTCGTCTCCTCAGAGGAAGGCAATGACACACCCTCTCGAATAATCTTGTCAATAAACCAATGAAAGCCTGACCATAAATTAGAAGTGATTTGAGACTGCAGCAAACTATAAAATCTCAACAGAGAAAATGGGAATTAAATGGACAATCCAAGAAAGAAGACGGCAAAGTTCCTAAGGAGCAAACACGGAAATATAAGAACATATGTTTTGCATGGTTTGCAATGTCTTCTGCGCTGGGCAATGCCAGAAATGAGTGAGAGAAAATTCATAAGGGGTGCATAATTCTCATTTGGAAGGCAGTGGACCCCTCTATATCGCTTGGGGTAAGGTGGCAGAGGGATTCTTCCTGGCCTCACATTTATCATGGTATGGAGCTGTGTGAGATAGGGATATAATTCTTCATGATGTTCTTCTTAATGGAAGCAAGGGATAGTTTAGCATTTTTTATGGTGGGAGAAAAAGGCTGCAATTTTTGAAGACGTTAGGATTAAGAAGGTGGTGAAAATCACTTTTGATGGCAGAAACAGAATCCTATTCGGAAGCACATTTCTGAGTAGAGAAGCATAGAAGCGTAGAGTTGGAAGAGACACTAGGGCATCCGTCCAACCCCGGCCATCAGGAATCCAAATCAAGCACTGGACAGATGCCATCCAGCCCTGTTTAAGACCCCAAGGAAGGAGACTCTATCACCTCCGAGGGAGTGCATTCCACTGTCGACAGCCCTTACTGTCGAAGTTCCTCCTAATGTCAGGTGGAATCCTTTTCCTTGCTTGCAGCCATTGTTCCGGTTCCGTTTCTGGAGCAGCAGAAACAAGCTGCTCCCTCTTCAAATGACATCCGTTCAAATATGTAAACAGGGGCTATCATATCGGCCTCTAACCTCTTTTTCGTCCAGGGCTAAACATCCCAGCTCCCTAAGTCGTTCCGCATAGGGCATGGTTTCCAGACCTTCATCTCACCAGTTTTTGTGGGCCCTCCTTTGGACCGCGCCAGTTTCTCATGTCCTTTCTGATGTGTGCCAGAACTGGACACAATATTCTAGGTGGCCTGACCAGAGCAGAATACAGTGGCACTATTACTTCTCGTTGGATCTAGACACTATACTTCTATTGAGGCACCTAAAATGCATGGGCTTTTAGCTGCCGCATCACACTGTTGCACCTTGGTCAACTTGTGGTCGGCTTGGACTCCGAGATCCCTTCCACGTATTTCATTCAGCCAGGGTGTCCCCCATCCATATCTTGGGGCATTTTATTTGTCCGCCAAGTGCAAGACCTACAGTCTCCGGGTGGATTTCATGTTGTTTAGCTTTGGCCCAGGCTTTCTAGTCGATTCAGGTCATTTGATCGTGATCCGTCCTCTGGGGTATTAGCTATTCCCCTAATTTGGTATCAGTCGGCAATTTGATAGTAAGGCTCCCAATCGGTCATGCCAGTCATTATAAGATGTTGAATAGCACCGGCCCAGGAAGGAGCCCGTAGGCCCCTGGTCACTCTCTCCAGGAGAAACGAGCCCTTGTTGAGCACCCTTTGGTTCGGGGCCGGTCAACCATTACATCCATTTAACGTTTCCTTTGTCTAGACCCACTGTGACAACTTGTTTGCAGAATGTCATGGAAACTGTCAAGGCCGTGTGAAATCAAGAGATACTAGATCCAGCATTCCCTTCATCTACCAAGCTGGTAATTTATCAAAGAAAGAGATTAGGTTTTGCGGGCATGACGTTGTTTCGTGAACCATGTTGACTTTTTTGCGATTATGGCATTGCCTTCTAGATGTTCACAGACTCGCGGTTTAATTATCTGCTCCAGAACTTTCCTAGTACT
The DNA here is from genome assembly GCF_019175285.1 of Sceloporus undulatus. Classification (NCBI taxonomy): domain Eukaryota; kingdom Metazoa; phylum Chordata; class Lepidosauria; order Squamata; family Phrynosomatidae; genus Sceloporus; species Sceloporus undulatus. The sequence goes on along the minus strand of NW_024802935.1, from coordinate 4,200,451 downwards.
GGAGTCAGACCGGACGATAAGTGTTGGGATCCTCTTTTTTTTCCCTTTTGTAAGATGGGGACAAGGTTTGCCCCCTCCAGTCTGGCTGGGATCTCTCCTGTTTTTCAGGAGGTTGTCAAAGATATTGCCAATGGCTCCGATTACATGCCAGTTCTTTAATACCTGGATGGGAGTTCATCTGTCCCGGATAAAATTCATTTAGATTAACAAGGTGGTTCTCGACTTCTCTTTACTTATGCGTGCGAAATCCCCTATGCTGTCCGTGCTGCCAGTGCCCAGGTGAGCACCCTTTGGGCTTTTCTGAGAAGACTGAGGCAAAGAGGTGTTGAGTATTGCTGCCTTTTCGCTTCTGTTAGCAGTTTGCATCTTCTCCAGCAGAGTAGAAGATATGATTTCTGTGCAAACCGACATGCGTGTAGCAGCATGGCGGTGCAGTAGTGATGGGGAAAGGGAGCAATCCAGTGGCCCCAAGCACCTATCGGGGTTCCCACATGCAAATTAAAGTATTGGACATCACTTTAACTACCATAACTATTCTAGAGTTTCCCTGAGACTTCAGTTTTGGTGTGGCACCAGGCTCTCTGACAGATCAATGCTGAATACCTCCCGAAACTACAAATCCCATATTGTAGACAAGTCATGGCGTAAAGTGGTGTCAACGGCTTTAATGCTGCTGTGGCTTGTTGTTACGGTGTGCCTTCAATTGTTTTTCAACGTATGGGGCTCGAAGATGAATCTATCACAAGGTTCTGGGAAATTCTTCAGAGGTGATTACCATTGCCTCGGGCCCGGAGGCTGAGAGCATGTGACTTGCCCAAAGTCAACAGTGGCTTCATGGATAAGCAGGAATCAAACCCTGGTATCCAGACTATAGTCCAACTTGAAACATTGTGGCATGTTGGCTAACCCAAGTACCAATCAATACTTCTTTCAGGCTATTGGCATCTGTTGCCCCTTGTCCTCCTACACCATTGCTGATGCCAGCTTAGATACACCAGTAATGCACCAAAAGAAACCACCAAAATGAGCGTATTCAAAACAAGGTCTCCGTCCATTTACCTGTGTTTTCATACTTATGTCATGTTACCTTTTCCCATCGTATAAATGGAAAGTCATAGAATGGTAACTGAAAAGTAACATCACGGGTGTAGGGGTGGCCTTCATCTTCTAAAGTAAAACACCAACTTTTACAGCAGGAGTAATTGCTATCAGCTAGATAGTGACAGTATATTTTTAAGCTGTGTTCTCTCTATGGTGTGTCTGTTATTTAATTTTTGTCATGGATTAAAGAGAAGGAAAGCAAAGTCTGCCTGCTGAGTCTATGAGAGATGAAAAGCGCTTTCCTTTTCCTCTAGGACACTCAGGTTGAATAATCGTTCGCAAATACTGGCAGTTTACTGAAAACTGTTGTTTTACATTCAGCGTGAACCCAAGTAGATGTGAATCAATATTGGTGCCAGTGCGTTTCTTGATGATCTGTTGCGTTTCAAACAAATGTCTTGTTTTTACCTGTCAGTAATTTGGAACCACCACTTTAAAGGTGTGGTTGGTTCAAGGGGTGTGTTGGTAGACGGGCGGTTGAGAAGACCAATTACAGCATTCACTCTTTCCCAAACGAATATGCTAGCACAATAACAAATCAAGATGACTGGGGCTGCGAGAATGGGTTGAGATCACAGTGGGTGACATTATTGCAATGCTTCTCCTTAAAAGAAAAAAGGAGAGAGGAATTGTGATTAGAAGAGTTTATTTTAAGCGCAGTACTGTAGTTTCAATGACTCATGGTAGATAAAGAGGACTCAGCCCATAAAAAGGATCTCTGCCTGTGCCCAAAGCTCCGGTCCCACGCTAGATATATAAGTAAAACCACTCCGCTTCACTCTGGGTCAAATCATACGGTTAAGTTTCCAAATTAAAGTGGTAAACCTAGTGGGCCAATTATGTCTATTCATTTCTTCCAATTCATCTCATTTAAATTCTTTTCTCCAGGCTAAGTGACGAGCACAAGGAATGAAATTACCTAGGCCAGTATGACCTAAACAACAGAGGCATTCAGCATTCCCCATTCTGAAGCTGGGTAGTTTCTACGGTATGCCCAATTATTCTTAAATGCGTTCTTGGCAGAACAGATCATTAAGCTGTTTGGCTTGATCTGGGAGATGTCAGGTTTGACTGAAAGAAGTAAGCCGTGAAGCCAATGGTATGTTGTTTCTGATTGCAGGTCTTTTCAGTCATAATTTTTATTAATGTCATCAGTGCATAAAGATAAGAAAATGTCCTTGTTTTGTAGTGCAGGGGTCTAAGAAAACGAATCCTCTCGTTGATTAACAAGGGAGAGGTATGGCAGCCTGAAGAGCCTGATAGAAATCTGGGCAAGTTTTGATTTTTAATTGAAGACAAAGAATTATAATGCAGTTCCTTCCATGAATGAGGTTCACATTATTTTTTTTTCAATTGTATGTATTTTTTGGCTGCTGCATTTTTTAAAAGTTAGATTCTTTTTTGGTATGCTTTATTTCTCCAAACTTCCTCTAAGGCAAGGGGTGTGAATTCTTCAGGCAAGGCTGTTTTTCTCACAAGGTCTCTTGAGTGTGAGAGTCCACTTTAACAAGACGTCTTTCTATCTCTAGTATCACATCAAACTGCGTTCGCAACGCTTGTGAACGGAAGGCTACTTACTGGAAGATATTTCTCTTCCTCAACACCCCCCCCCCTCATCTCCGCCACCGATAGTGTTTTAGGGAATGCAGAGAAAGATGGCTTGCAGGGCTGGAGAGAGGAAGGATCAGAAAAAAAAAATCATGCAATTCCCCTACCCCGCCCCCCCAAAATGTATCAGTCTCATTACAGATAGAGATGGGAAAAGTTGATGGAGATTTCTTTCTGAAAATGGCATCTTGGCGTTGTTGATGGTGTGAGGTTTCTCTGGTTGGGTAGGAAGAATAAAATTGAGATGTGAAAGAAAAGATAAGTATTTTTTTTTGTTACAAATATTGTGGATTTTCATGGGATTTTTGCCTCCTCCATAAAAACGAGCAAAACCAAAGGGAGAAAGCGGAAAAAAAAAACAAAAAGAAGGAACGGGAAAGTGTAATGTTTGATAAATGGAAAAGAAAAAAACAGAGATTAAAGAAAAGTAAAAGGGCGGCGCTTGTATAAAGAGTGCAGAGGTGACAGGGTTAGGGAGCGGGGTTATGGTGGTGGGGGCCAAAAGCATGTTGTTTGGCCTGCGGGTGACGTCTCTGTTCTGGAGGGGCGGGAGCAGCAACCGCAGCAAGACTGAGAGAAAGGGGCCACCCCTTGCTCCGCAGGGGCGCACGGGTGCCGGGGTCAGGCCCCAAGGCCCCCAGTTCTGCCCCCTTGGGGGGGGTCTGTACCACGCCAAAGGTTGGCAATTTAAAAGTGCGATGTGCATTATTAATCAAACTTTCTATTTCCGGCCCCCCAATTTAACCCTGGTTTTCCTGTAGTGTTAAATTTCCAGAAATGTTATCTCGGTTAAAAACCTTCTTTAGGAGCCTGTAAATCCAGGATGGTGTCACTGTACGCTCTCCCAAATGATGACAGGAGTGTTTTTTTTAATTTTGGGACGTGGGGTTGGGAATTGTAAGGGTTTAATTGGGAGTGTGGGGGAAGGAAGGTGGGGTGGGGGGGTTGGTAGAGAAGCACCTTTTACAAGCATGATGGATTTAACGAGCTAAAGATGTGTCTAGTTAACATAACGTGGATTAATCTGAAGAAGAGGGAAAAATAAGGTTTCCGGAGGAATAGAATCGACATTTGGTGGGCACAAAGTGGGTAAGGTGTACATTTCCTCCCGAGAAGGTAGAAAAGGCGGTATTTCAGAAATGTTCAACTACACAAAAAATTTCCTTCTTCTGTACACATGCACACTGACAAGTTTCTTTTCATAAGCGTCAAATAATGGCACTTTCCTTAAAATGCCCAATCAGCAGCCATCCGCACTCACCCAAGATACAACTCAAGAGAGGATAGTTTCCACTATGAAGAACAACAATAGTTAGCAATTTTCTCCTGCCGTGAAAAAAATCCGTTGAAAAACAATCCGTTTGCAAGCAATCACAATTTTGGCAGTATTTAGCACAAAATTCCATGTGGACTGTTGCATGGGAACATTTTGATCGGGCACAGGAACAGCATTTTTTACATTTTTGTTGGCCGAGAAGTGAGTGCCCACGTTAGATCATCTAGTACGTACTTACTTAGGTATACTTGACCTCCTGTCCCCCCCAACCCCAACCTAACTTACTCGCTGCTTAAGCAATTGGAGGGTTATTGGTCCTAGCAATGAGCTGAATGAGGGTCCACCTGCTCACCCACGAGTGATCGCTGGTGCACAGTCAGAAGGGGTCCTGACTCAACCCTTCGTCATCGCAGCTGCTTGCGGAAAAAGGGGTGGGAGTTGGGGCATTGATTGACAGAAAGACAACTTCATGAAAATTATGGAATAAGCAGCATTAAAACATTTCTGGGCGGATAGCTTTTCTTTGTGTGTGGTCAAAATCCTGTTGTTTGTGCCGAAAAGAGCAGAAACCGGCGCTGGGACTAATTGTTTGACAGGGTTGGTTTGCAATGGAAAAATAGCATCTCTGTGTAAAACAAGAGTTTTCTACACACACAAATATATTGCGTAAGAATATGGTTTTCTGCACAGAAAGCTGTTTTCTGTGATAGAAACTATTTTCGTGCACAACAAATCACTCCAAGCTTATGCAGATGAGCTGGACCTACAAACAAGGATAAGTCAGTCCAGTTTTAATAAAAATATTGTGTTTAAAAATCAGTCCAGGGGTCTTTTGGGATTAGGTTTCTAGATCCAGAAACAATTTTTGGTCCATTTTTCAAATATTTTCCATCCCATGGCTCCTTGAATGTTGTAGTCTCTCTTTTTTTTATCGAGGTAGGTGTGGAAACACTTCATTCCAACAAGAGAAGGAGTTACAAAACTGATGATGAACTGGCTTTTTGAGCGGGGTTAGTGGGGAACAGTGTCAGAGAAGGGCATGACAGTCTTCTAAAAACCTATTAGGTGGTGTCCAACTATTTTTCCATAGTTATCTGAGAAACAAAAAAACCTACATCTTTAGTACCTAAAGAGGATGCCTTTGAAACTGGTGCAATCTGACACTGAAAAATGCAAAGATAGAAAATACCTGTGTTTTCGTATTTCCGAGAAACGAACCCATTGAAGTAAACATGGTTGCTTTAGAGAGCCGATCAGAGGACTAGACCTCATATTCGGAGTTGTGTAGGTGGTGCGCCACGCACATGTGTTTGTGTATTTAATATGTAGGTGGTATGCTTTTTTAATTATTGAACAAATTAATATGCAAGTGCTCTTTATATATAGAACCGAAATGATGTTTTTTCCGCCTACTAGGCATTATTTCTGTAAGTTGAGTTAACATGATGATGTTTGTTTTCCTGTTTTAATTCACCGGCAGAGTCTGAATGCAGTAAATAAATAGGGTTTCCAACAAAGAGCGGGGAGTGCAATCAGTCCATCAGTCCAGGATCAGCACTATGGGGGCCAAGTTGACAAATACCCCGCCAGTGCGTCCCCGGCCAAGAAAGGCGGTATGGTCACTGATCGCATGTTCTGTGCGTCGTTTCTGTAAAGTGATGAACAAAAGAATATAGGGAGGCCATCGTGATCAAAAGCAGGGGTATTTAAAATTTGTAGCCAAGAGTTATAGTGCACTGCCACAAAGAAGAGGAAAGTTTGTTTTCTATCCAACATCCTGTTCTAATAAATATTCATGACCTTCTAATTTCTCTTTCTGTCTGTGTAAATTGGTTAATCAGACTGCCAGGAGTGAATTCAATAGGGTGGAAATACAGTTCTTTTTCTTGATGGCTTATGCGCAAACTACAACTCCGAGCACTTCTTCATATTGTCATTTTCTGTACTAAGCGAGTTAGCGATGAAGGAGAGGGAGCTAGCTCAGATGCTGGATATTATTTCCGTAGTCAGGGGGATGAAGCTATGTTTGTACTACACTGATGGTGGCTCCCAGGATATACGCAATCAATAAGGGCAGGCTATCAGTCTAATCGGCTTGTAAATTTACAGGGATTTATTCAAAGGGAGGGTTTTTCTTAAAAAACATAAAAATGAGGTCAGAAATCCTGGATATTTTAAGAGAAATCTAAATTTTCTTGAAAATTTTAATCACAAATAGGTATTAAAATTTAGCGTCATGATGGCAGACCACTTCAGGATTCACGGCAGTAAGAGCATTTTTATTCAGAGTTTGTGTCTTTTGTGCGTCTGTTGAATTCTCTCCATCGTTCAGCAAGTGGATAAAAGTCAGTGAAATCCGAGAAGTTATGAATGTCCAGTGACCTTCCAGAATACTTCGAGGGGACATAAAGAATCACAATTCCTAACAGAGCATCAAATGCTCCATACCCCTTATGGCACACAGAGACTTGTCAATGCGCCCTTCAATTTGTCATTAATTATGATACTCAGGGAACTCCAATACTGAAGAAGCGGTAGTGTCGGGTTGGTTCATATATGCAACATGTGCTGGGGGCATTGCCTAAAGGTTTCTAGTTTCTCTTGCCAAAGTCTGTCAATGATTGAAGCAGGGATATTTACAACCAGGGGAAAAATTGTTTGGGCTGCTTTCACTTTTTATGGATGTAATCTTTTTTTCTTCTTCCCTGAGAAGCCTATTGTCCTCAGCCTAAACTAAACCCGTTGCGTGATTGTATCAAAATAAGGAAGAGAATAAATCTCCAATGTTTTCTAGGGATGACACTAGTCCTTATCAATAAACTGATCTCCCAAATATATCCGGGGATACATGAATGGAATGGATGACTAAAGTAATGGGTTCCCCTTCATCAATGATATTTACTCAATAAATTGTATCTCCCGTCCTTCCTGCAGATACAACTTACACTGAATCTGGGGAAAGGCTTATTACATTAATTTGCTCAATTTACAACCACATATGATGCAGTCCTGTCTAACTTAATGTTTTCTTCTTGTAGTTGTATTTGTTGGTATTCTTCTTGAACTTCTGAAGTCTGATTGAAGTGTTGTGGCAACCTTTGAAGCACCTTCAGTGTACCTATTTATGTAGCAGGGTTGTGATCGCGTGTAAATTCAGTAATATTTTCTAAAATGAATGAGCTGTCCTTCAACAGTCCAATTGAACCTGTCAGTAAACGACTGGACTGAAATTAGTTTTTCACATTATTTTTAGTTCGCTTGCCTGCCTGGCCCCACATAGTTTGTCAAACAGCCAGCAATTATGAGGCCTCCATAGCCTTACTGCCTCCAAAACATCTTTTTTAAGGCACACATCAACTAAAATGGTAATCAGAAGTGATATGTCACTTTAGATCATCATTCTGGGCAATATATAGCTAAAAAGCCAGATATTTAGGATATGGACAGCAGGTGTAGCACATATGGGGGTGTAGGAAGGAAATATTCCTCATTCTCCACACAGTTGTCCATCCCTTCTCTAGTACATACTACAAAGCTCCACAGCAATTTGCACATGCTCAAGAATATATATCCTTCACAAAATTTATTCAGATTCAGTTAACAAGAGCCGTTTGTTTTTGACATTATGTGATGCCTGTCAGTATCAGAGTCCCAGATTCATTTGTCTACTGGAACCCCCCCCCCCCCCCCGATTCTATATATTTGAAGTTACTGGGCCACTGAAGCCATCATTCCATGTTACAAGTGGAGTGCGGAAAAGTTAGGTGTTTTAAATTACAATTCCAAAATCTCCCAGCCAGTTTGATCAATGCTAGCTTGGGGATTACACAAGTTATATTTTGTAAAAAGAAATAAACACCTGCCTAGGTGCTTCAAGCATTGCTTCAAGTATCCAAGTGGTAATAGTACACCTAGAATGGCAGAATTTGGAGGGGTTCACCTGCTGCAATTTGTAAATCACTTTCAAGTATTTTTCTTTTTAGCAAATCAAATAAGAGAACGGACAACATGGGAATTAACATTACTTTAATGCTAGCACAATATCACACATGGGCTACAAATGTTCTTCACATAAACCTAAATTTTTCTATAATGTCTTTTGGGGATTATTATTTTTGCTTCTTAATTGTGGATGGGTGAAAAAATTGCCTCCTGCAGATTTGAAAAACAGCAACAGTTGGCAACTCACGGATTTAAACGCAGAGTTGGATACATTTCACAGAAGGAGCACATCTCCACACTATTTAGTATCATCATCATCATCATCATCATCATCATCATCATCATCCCACCAAACAGTGCAGTGCAACACTTACACCATATCATATTTATGTACAGTGGGCTCTTGGTATGTGCTGGGGTTTTGGTTCCAGGAAGTCTTGTGGATACCAAAAAATTCGTGGATGCTCAAGTCTCATTATATACAGAGGCATAGTAAAATGGTGGCCTCTTATATAAAATGACAAACATTTTCTCTTTGGAATTTATTTATTTTTTGAATATTTTCAAGCCATGAATGATTAAATCTGTGGATCTATGGATCTAGAGCATCGATTGTATATAGAAAGGAACACTGAAGCCTAACTTAAGAGATGTTACAGCTCAGAACATCAAGGAAGCCATGTTACTTCTTTCCCCCCTCGCTGAAGCAAAGCAATATTTAATTTCCAGCATGCTCCTTAAATGAACAATTGTCAGAAATCAAATGTCACTGCTGTATAATAAAACCTGCTTTGCCAAAAGAAAGTCGTATCTCTGCATATCATACTTTATAATAGCTCCTTGCTCTATCTTTGCTTTTTATTTAAATTGTGAAAAATGTTTTAACCACAGCAACATCTTCTCTCTTGTAGGAAACAGATATTCCAGCTGATCATTTCTTTAAGCATTGCATGATAGAAAGGGAACAGTGGGAATCAGGATGATATTTTAGTTCCCAAAGAATAGAAACCAGCAGGTAATTTTGTTTGAGAAGCAAAGATAACCTAGTTGTATTGTAAGCATATGTCATACTGTAATAAAGGTGATATTACACTCAGAGATGGCGAATATGGTAAAGGGAAGTATGGATGAATAAACAACGATTAAATTGCTAGCTTTCTTCTTCTAAGATCCAAGGAAATCATGAGCTGGGGTACCACATTTGAGAGTTCAATCTTAGCCTTGCCTTTTCAAAAATAAGTTCCATTTTGTTCAACAGGAAGTAATCTCAGATAATTGTATGCAAAATTGTTGATGTCATACAAAAATAGTAACTCTGAGTCAAAAATCCTGGTTCTGTTGGGAAAATATTTAAGAGGAACTGTTCTTTTGGGACTGGTTTCTGGATAAATATCTTGATTCCAGAGTCCATCATTACCTCCATTTCTGTGTAACACAGTGGAAGGAATCATGCATTCTGCTAGACCTTAATTCCCAGCATTTCTCACAATTAGGTATGCTAGGTAGGGCAGCTGGGATGTGCAATCCATCATTATCTGCCAACTCTCAAGCTGGATACTGAAAGACCATCAGCATATTTCTCAGGTGAGTGGCATTATCAGCCAATGAGCCTTCAAGCCAGCACTGTAGTGAAAGAGATGAAGCCACCACATTTCCACGAGAACTTTAAAGAAAGTAATATAAAGCCAATTATTGCCTGATAGCCACAGAAAAGTCAGTAGCCTTGAAGAAACACCAAGAGTTCATTTATTTGTAATATATAGCAATTGTAAGCTTCAGAAGTATGAATTCCTTCTCTTTATAAATTCACATTTATATGGCTGCTACCAGAGAACCATGAGCACTGTCCCATTTGCAGACTGAGGTTTCCCTTGTCTCTGCAATGGACTGCATCTTCTGCTCCAGAAAGCCAGGATTCGATGAAGAATAGCATGAGTTTGGACAAGAGGGCTGCCAATATAGCAGGGGTGGGAGAGTGTCAAGAAACCTTAGATCCAACCCATTTTGGGGGTTTAAGTTCAGTACTATTTGTAATGAATAACGTCCTTATGTCACTAATGTATTTTGAGCACGTTTTCTTACATATATACATAAGAAGGAAATATTGCTGCTTCTCGTTGCTTCAAGGTGATCACTTAAGTATAAAAAGGGGTCCCACCATATAACACCCACTATACTACACTGTCTAGGTTGTTTCTGGGTTTATGCATAGATTAATTTGGAGACAGGTGGTAGTTTTTAAATTTGAGAAAGAACGAAAAGAAAGAAAGGATGTCACCAAATGAAATGGGTACTGAATGTGTTCAAAAGTACAAATTTCGGTAATAATTCAGAATAGCTACAGATTGTAGTCTCTGCTTTTTAGTTAGTATCAACATCCCTAATCAGAATAATGCTAAATAAACCAGCAGCACCAAAGTTTCATGTCAGTGCCTCTTTTATACATTAGAAAATATATTTTCTGAAGATAAACAGACTTTCCAGATCAAATTGTACGCATGCTGCATAAGAAGTGCATAGTCTTGTTCAACCTTCCTTGGAATAGATGTTCAGGGAACCACTAAAGCAAGATAAGTTATTCACTGAAAAGGTCACATATCTTTGATATTGTCTTACTGCTATGCTTCTGGGCACACCACAGCCTCATTTATCTGAATGGCCTGGAAGATGTCAGGAGGATAAATGGAGGGACTGTTTACATTAGGTTACAAATTCAACCTGCATTTGTGTAACACAGAGTTTCAAATGGTGTGATAAACTGAGGTAGCGTTACATAGAACTTGGCACACTTCAGATGTTGATATCCAGAAATGCCATATTATTACTTCAATTTTTCCACACAAAGTAATAGAAAACAAATAAATTTGGGGCTGGTCTGCTAGAACCAAAACCTTCATGATGCACAGGCAATTTTGCTAGGGGAACAAGAGACTAATATTGTCTTGTCACTCACATTGCAGTAAGATCCAGCTGCCAGTAAAATGGTTTCTATATACAAATAGGGAGGTCAAAGTTGACTCTGAAAAGGAAACAAGCTTTGAAGTGAGTGTTCACCTTAAACGTATGTAGGTGGAGAGCAAGCTGAAGAGAAAAAACTCTAACTATCAGTTTTCTTTTTTAAAATCTTAACTGCAAAGCTCTGAGAGTTTAAGGCTTTCATGGCTGGCATCCATATTTTTTTGTGGGTTTTTCGGGCTATGTGGCCATGTTCTAGCAGAGTTTCTTTCTGACCTTTCACCAGCATCTGTGGTTGGCATCTTGAGAGAATGCTTTTGCTCTGAAGATGCCAGCCACAGATGCTGGCGAAACGTCAGAAAGAAACTCTGCTAGAACATGGCCACATAACCCGAAAAACCCACAAAAAACTTTGAGAGTTTTCCCAAGCCCTTTTTTGGCTGTTCATATTTACTGAGAAAATAAGTACCTGCTTAGCAATGCCTTTTTGATTTTTATTCCATAACAACAAGATTTTCTATGTAAGTGTTAATTTTAGCCCATAGTATCTCAGACAACTTAACCATGAATCCTTGGGAGGTCCCAGTTCACAGAAAGCATGTTTCATGTTTGAAACTTAGCTGGGACAAGACATTGGCTGCAGGTTCAAACTTCTTTTCAGCAAAAACTAGCTGCTGTGACTGTCTTACAGTCTGGTCACAGCCTTTAATTCTAGGCTACTGATTTCTGAGCGTTGAAAATCTTGTTCACAGGAGGAAGTGCTATTTTGTCCTTCAGCTCAGACAACTAATGCCTTACCAGCCCTGGCTCAGAAATAAACACAAGACATCCCCTTTTATCTGGTAGCTCTTTCCCATGGGATGGATGCAGAGATAGCCACATGGGTTGAGTTTCCCTTATCCAGATTTCTAAAATCTAAAATTGTTCTCATAAGTGGCTAAGATAATAACACCTTTGCTTTCTGATGGTTCAATGTACAGAGACTTCATGCACAAAATTATTAAAAATATTGCATGTAAAATTACCTCCAGAATATGTGTATCAGATGTATATGAAACATAATAAATTTCATTTTTAGACTAGGGTTCCAACTCCAAGATATCTCATTATATATATATATACATATATTCCAAAATCAAAAATAAAATAAAATAAATCCAAAACACTTCTCATCTCAAGCATTTTGGATAAGGGAGCTCAATCTGTATTTAGAATTGTTGTTGCCTTGACTCATAGTAACCTTATGAATGAGACACTTCCAAGCCTCCCTGTCCTTAACTGCCCTGCTCGGGTCCTGCAGGCCCATGGCCATGACCTCCTCCTTGATGGATTGTTCAACAAGCCTACCTTTCCTTCTCTGACTTAGTATTTTCTTCTCTGACATTTTTTCTCTGTTTCAACTCTTCAATGTTTCTGCTAGTCATATGGTGTTGTTTGCATATCACAGGTGTGGTAAAGACCTCCCAAAAAGGGAGGCCTGCCGGCGCCTTTTTTTCCACCACAGGGAAGCCGCAGCCGCCAAACTGCGCGGCTTCCTTGCAGAGGAAAAAACTCGTGAAAAGCAGGTTCTTTTTGTGCCGCCATTGTGACGTCTGAGTGCGCCAGTGGAGTGCCGCCATTGTGATGTCTGAGTGCGCACAGCGCAATGTGCGGATGCTGTGCATTCGTCACGTAACAAAGGCACCACCCATATACATGGGGCACCGTCGTTGTTATGGTGCTGTGTTGTACTAGGGTTAGGGTCCGTGCGGTTGCCATGCAGTCCCTTAACCCTAGTATGCCACCAGCATGGCACTTTAGTGCTGTGTGTACCGGGCCTGAGATTGTAGGTATTCCCATCTCTGATATTCACTCTTCCTTTCTCCATGGCCATACCTGCTCTGTGTATGATACCCTTGGCATACAAGTTGAATAAATAGGGTGATAGAATGCAACCTTGGAGTTCATCCCACTGCGGAAAATTGGAAGTTTAAACAGGTTTTATCCTGTGAAAATTGCTCAATGACTTTTAAAGCACGATTAAGATTTTCACACACAGCAGTCATTATCCTGGGAATAACCAGGCAATGACCAGGCAATAAACAGCAACAAATCATTCATGAGATTTTCCCGTGAATCATTTGTTGCTGTTTATTGCCTGGTTATTCCCGAGTTAATGATGCTTTAATCTCTTTTGATCACAATGTTATGTAAAAAAACCTTTATCTCGAATGCACGCAATTGCAAGATTTTCACGGAATATTCCTGGGATAATAGTATTTGATCAAGACATAGTGTGAAAATCTTAATTGTGAATGTGCAATTTTCACAGGATAAACTGGATTTGCTTGCATAGGAGATAAATGTATATACAACTATTCTAAAATCTGGAAAAAAATCCAAAAACCAAAACACTTCTGATCTCAAGCATTTTGGTCCTGTAGTTGCTGCATTCTTTTATGTCTTTTTTATAGAGCCATTGAATTCAGTGAGTCCTGAGCAACATGCTAGAATGTATAATTTTTGCATTTGAAAAATCTTTGGTATTCGTAGATGTATAGATTTGAGGGCAGTTGACAACAACAAGATGCTTATTTAAATATAATTCATGTAATGTGGAATTTAATTGATGGTCAATGGTATTGGATCCTGAGTGCTTTACATTTGCAAAAAAGATTTCTATTCTATGGTTGGAAAGAGAAAGATTTGTTTTACATTGGGCAATGATCAGAAGATCTTACTGCTTTGGTTATACATGAACATATATTTTATAGTTATAAATGTATCCTATGTTTTTCTCATTCTCTCTTGCTCCCGCCTCCCTTTAAATCTTTTCTGGATTGTTTCCTTGTAATCAAACTAAGTGTGATGTAGCAGTTTGAGAGTTGGACTTTGACTCTGGAGACCAGCTATGACCTAAATCACACTCTCCCAGCCTCAGAGGAAGGCAAAGGCAACACCATATCTGAACAAATCTTGCCAAGAAAACCCCACATTAGCTTCAAGTCACTGAAATAATCTGGAGTATATAACAACAACAGCAACAAGATCAACCATACTTGAAAAGTCGATTTAAAAAAGAGAGAGCAGTGGAAGGCTCTAAATATAAATGAATAATTCTAGTTATCAATAAAAAGCAAAATATGCCAGTGTAGCAAATATTTCCCAAAGTAATTTGAATTCAGACAATTCCCCTCCTTAGATAATTCATAACAAATACACATTTCTAATTGAAGCACTGCATATTAATTTACACTTTAGAGATAAACTAGCCATAATACTCTGAAATTTTGGAGATGATTTATTCCTGATTTTATAGACTTTATACATACTTGAAAGCTTTTAAAGGTTAGAAACAGTTATTACTGCAGTTATAAGAGTATGCTTGCATAAAGTTTTAGGCAGAGTAAAGAAATATGTGTAGCAATTTTCTAGTGCTGTAAAGATATGATTTTACCAGGTTTGAATATTACAGGTCTTAAAGAAGAAGACATCTTTAAAACCAGTAATGATACTGTTTAGTTTAATCCAAGACATCTTCTGGCTGCAGACCTGTAGTTACTATGGAGCTATCATACTGAATCCCAGAGGGACTTATATGTGAACAAACTCTTAAGAGAACCAGTGTGGTATTGTTATTTGTGTTTTGGCTTATGAGTCTGGAGAACACAGTTCAAATTCCACCTCCATCATAGAAACTCACTGGGTGATCTTTGGCAAGTCATATTCTTCAAGTCTCAAGTGATGGCATAGACAAACTCCCTCTGAATCTTGCAAAAACAAAACAAAACAAAAAAAAAAAAAACGTGATAAGCACACAGCAACAAACATGTATAGGACTGTGTACAATCTGGAGCAGAAAGTGAGGAAGACCACATGCCAGATGGTTAGACTGAATCAGAGAGGTCCCGGGCTTGAGACTATAGGATATAAGCAGAGCTGCTAAAGATGTCTCTTCTATAGGGTCACCACGAGCGAAGTCTAACTCAAGGGCTGTTAGCAACAACAATTGATCTGGATATATCGTTGTCCCTTCACATTTGTGTGTGAAGCATTTGCAGATTTGATTATTCACAGATTACTGTATTTGTCCCTGCCACTGAAAAAACATGTTCTCTCTGGACATCTGTAGTGGTCTTCTAGCAGAAAGAACTCCAGCAGAGAGACTGACCATTGAATTATATTGGAGGATCAACAGATGCCCAGAAAAGGGTTTTTTTCAGATAAAAAAAGAAGATCGTTGTTGTGTGGCTTCAATTCATTTCTGACATAGCAACCCCAAGGTGACTCTATTATGGGGAATTCTGGGACTGACAGCGTATGGCTTGCCCAAGGTTACCCAGTGAGTTTCCATGGCTGAATGGGAAATCAAACTCTGATCTCCAGAGACACAGTCCTATGCGTAAACCACTGCACAATAAGCCTATCTTTAGTTTTTCTATTTTTGTAGGGGGGCTGCTCCCCTAATGTCCATGAAATCTGAGGCCTGACTGTATATTCATATGAAAGCATATATTGGAAAAATAAGAGCAGGATATATACATATAAAATGATATATTTCATATTCACATATAAAAATATAAAAGCTACAGGTAAGTAGCCATGTTGGCTGGAGAATTCTGGAAGATGTAGTCTAAAACTGTAACAACATAATGTAACATTAGGATTCAAAGAATTGTGCTAGTTTAATGTTGTATTTCTGAACAGGAATAACATCTTTTATTGTAATGTTTGGGAAGTATGTAAATGTTTGCTAAGTGGATGGATGTGTGTATGTGTAGGGGTAGGAAAATGAATTGTAGCTATGTTTCACAGGCATTTGTTGAAATTCTGAATAAATTGTGTTTATAACAAAAATAAAGACTTTGGGGCTAAACAGACCACCCCTAATGGGTGGCCTGCAGCTGCCCCTTTTAGCGCTGGAACAGGGCTGCAGCAACTACATGCTGTGGCCCCAGTCTGGTTCCTTGTTGTGCTGTGGAAAGGGCACTATAGCCTCCAGAGCCATGACTTTTCGTCACTCCTTTGATGCTGCTTCATCTGGACGCAGTGCCAGAGGAGTGCTGTGATGCCGCTCGCCATGTGGTGGGGAGCATGGTATCATGCCAGCATGGGGGCAGAGTTGGGGCATGCATTGTGCAGATGCCATGCCCCCAGTCCACTGCCATGCCAGACTTTGATGCCGGTCTGTACAGCCTCTGTGTTAAGAAGCTTGATTTGGCATACCAATGGTGGAATACCCAGCATATGGTTAACATACCATATAGTATATTTATAGTATTTCAGGCTTAACCGTATTGCTGAGTGATGACAGATGAGATTACTTGGAAACAGTCCTATTTTAATTTTATAAACATTCTGGAATATGAGCTATTTTTCAAACTGTCTAAGTTTGATCAAGGAAGAACAATATTCATTTTTCAGTGTTACAAAAATAATCCTGGAATAACCTACAAAGATAAGTTTACAAAGCCCTATATTCTAAATTAAAATTGAAAAAGTAATACTCTTGCAGACTGTATTTATTACACAATATCTTCTCAAATTCTGAAATCACTTCTCCAAATAATCTTACTATGATAACCAATTTGAAAGATTTAACAAAACAAAAAAGGTGAAATCAAACTCAATTAACCTCTATCTATCTATCTATCTATCTCACCTTTGAAGTTGTGATTTTTATTGATTCCCATAGAATCCCAGTGTTAAAAGATAGCTGTACATTTAGCATGTATGCTTCTTTTATTTGTTTGTTTGTTTGTTTTTATTTCCCATTGGAAATTACAATGTCCGTTCTACAGTCATTCCCATGGGGCAAGCCACTGACAATGAGACTGTTTTTCTTTACTTTTTGGCACCATACGTGGGCGCACCATACACGGCCTTGAGCATACGCGCTTAAGCCGCGGTGCGTGCGCGGGGCGGAAGGGGTGGCGGGTCCCATTCAATTGAATGGGCGTGCAGGCCCGTTGCGCCATGCATGTGCCTGCGCCGCCGTGCCGCCACGCACGAGCCCCATTGTTTCCAATGGGGCTCGAGCATAGGCGGAATTCGCCTTACGCGGAGGGATCCGGAACGGATCCCCCGCGTAAGGCGAGGACGCACTGTAATTGTTAACAAAGACATTACAGACTTTTCGCCAGTAGATGATTTCTTCTCACATTTGCTACCTACTTGCCTCATAATAGGAGAGCTAGTGTAGTATGGTATTTTGAGCATTGGACGATGATTCTAGAGATGAGGTTTCAAATCCCTCCTTGGCCATGGAAGTTTACTGTGTGATCTTGGGCAGGTCACATTCTCCCTGCCTCAGAGGAAGGCAAGTGTAAACCTCCTCTGAGCGAATCTTGCCAAGACAGAATTGCCTTACAATTATCACAACTTGTTTAGAGAGGCATGTGAGCCCTCTGACTGAGAAGTCTAAATATTCTTCTGTAAAGTGCAAATCCCAAGAATAGCACTGTTTAGTGTGAAAGACCCCCCCCCCCCGGATACTAACCAGTGGGGAAAACATATGTTTTATGTAAGATGATGAAGATGATGGTGGTGATGGTGATGATGTGGAATCTTTAAAGAATTATACTTGTATTATCTTGTCTCCTCCTTGAGTGATACCTGCAAAGAATTGTCATCCACAAGCACTGTTGGCTTTCAAGTTTATTTCAACACTCATGGATGAGATCCATGGAAAAGAAAATTTTGTTGTTGTGATCATATATATTTCTTCTTCTTGGTTCATGTCAAATATAATTTTCAACTGACAACAGGTTTTCCTCCTCCCAAATTCTGTGCACAGCTGTTTTCTTTCAGTTCTATGCTGCAATACAGTTATGTGGAATTTGCACTAAACTAGGGAAGGGGAAGGGCTGGTTTACTTTAGAAACATGATACCATCTGCTTCTGAGAAACCTGGATTGTGAAATCTGATATTGATAAATCTGGTTTAAATAGTCTAAAAGTCTGCCTATCCTTGTATGTAGATGAACAGATAAGGATGGCCTGGTAATAAATGGTCTGGCTAGCATCAGGTTTTTGTTGTTGTTGTAAATTATCAGGGTAGTTTGTAATATCCTTTCCTTAAACAGAACACAGCACATATGTCTGGAACTGAATTTTCCAGCCCACCTTGAGACCTGTCAAATTCTGCACCCGGTGACTACCTTTGCAGACTATGTGGGAATGATTATGGTACAGGAGTAGCTGAAGATATGAAGGAGAGTAACGTGGGGGGAAATGCCCCCTCCCTTGTATGAAGAGAAGAGTAACTTTGGGTGCAAGCTACTGTGAGAAGAATAGATACTTAACTTTTTATTCCATCAACAGATAGGCAAGAAACAGACACAAGAAAATAAAATAATAATAAACAGCATGAAGGCTAGCAGGGATCAGTACTTGAACTGTGCAATATTTCTTCTCCACCATTCCTTGCAATTATAAATATATCACACAAAGTTTCAATTACAC
>NW_024802935.1:4111524-4172126 GCF_019175285.1 Sceloporus undulatus | reverse complement strand
TAACATGGTATCTGCTGCTACAGATCTCTTTGTTGAACCACTGCAGTGGAATGAATAGACGTGCTAGATAAATTATTCTGATTTGAAAATGAAAATAAAATATGGAAGGAGATAATGAGGGAGAAGTAAATGGTCCAAGAGTAAAGGGCAGAAATTTTCTACAGATTAAAAACATAATAAAAAGGAAACAAACATGTAATAAAAGGATGATTCACAGCTGAGAAAGGTTAATAACAAGATACCCATGGCGTTGTCTACTAAACAAAGCGTATTTAATATTCTAATGAGTCGGAATACACTATGAACAGCGATCCTTAACATCAAATCCTGTATGAGATTCTGAAAACTGCAGGTCAATGTATTTGCATTCCAAGATCTGCAATGACATGGTTACACATAAGGGTTTAATTCCCAAGTATTAGCAGCCAGGCGCAAGGCCTGAAAGCACCCAGTACATCAGGAGTGGGCATATCCACCAAGAACATAGGTCATTTTTAAAAATTTCTGTGCCCTCCATACTGATGCTTTCATGCCAAGCTAGATGCAACAAAAATGTTGTCAGTTTCACTTTCACCTGATGTTTCAGCCATTCTCCTCATTTTTGTGTGGAAGGAAAAGAGTGGTGAGGATTGGGGAAGGAAGTTCCAAACTGTTTTGGTACAGGGTTTTGTTTTTATGAATATGGGATAATTGGTTTTTCTGCCCCACCCTAAACATTGCAGGAGGAGGGCATGTGGGCTGTGGACTGCACATTCACTCTTGTAATAAGCCACCTTGCTAAAATTGAGCAGACCTAGACCCAGATGCCTAGATGAGGAAACAATTCCAGGATGAAAGAATAATGGAGAATATTTCATATATCTGCATTGTTGTTCATATTCAATTTGCTCTGCTTGGGCTGTATGAAGAATTTAAACAGTAGCACAAAGAATGCATTTCAGTTCAAAATCTGTGGCTTGTCAGTACTGGAATGTAGGCTTTACATTCAAACTACAAGTCTGTAAACTACAACGTCCAATGAGAAATCAAAGCACCAATTAAAGCCACTGGTAGCCTTCAGGACCCAGCACCAGTCTTCTCCTAGGGAGAACTACGAAGTACAATAAACTGGTGGGATATTATGATCAGCAGAAGCCTTCCACCTTTTTGGTATGCAGTGGTCTCAAGGTTCTTGTCAAAGTATTGAGAGACCTATGAACAACAGCCCCTGAGCACAGACAAAACAAAACCTCAGAAATTCATATCATTCATAGAAAAAAATGTTTTTGCTGTGTGCCTTCATTTCAGACTAATAGTGACCCTAAGTCTGCTACAGGGTTTTCTTGGCAATTTGTTTAAAGGGGGTTTCCTCTTGCCTTTCTAAGAGAGTATGACTTGCCCAAAGTTATACCAATGGGTTTTCAAGTCTGAGCAGGGATTTGAACCCTGGTCTCCAGAGTTATTATCTAATGTTCAAATAACTATATCATGTTGGATCACCACAGAATTACATCTATTCTATTTGAAGCCATGTGACAATTTAATACAGTGGCATTAAAATCTATGCCTCCCCCCTCACCGTGTTATTGTGTTGGCATTTGACTGCAATCCTCAAGAGAACCATCAGGATACAAACCCCAAGTGAAGGGCATGGATAGATTGGGGGACACTTGAAAAACTAAAGGACAGTGTATAAACCACATTGTTAATATGATGGGAAAAGAAGCAGCATAAAGGAAGCTTCAGTCGGACATAAATCTGTCTTTAGATAAAGCAGTTTTAGAACTAGAACATAGGTCATCTATGGAAATTGGTGGCTGGTAAATTTACCACCGGGAAAAGAAAATGGTATATCAACCTGCCCATATGAGCAGCCACTAATAACAATTACTTTAAGAAAGGCCAAAGGATGAAAATTAATGAGTTCCTTTTACAATTCGGTTTTTTTTTTTTGGTGGGCTTTTTTTTAACAGTTATCCTTGTCTTTTAAAAAAAGTTTAGAGTTAGAATAGCAATAAGAATTCTATATTACTCACAGCTCGCCATCAAGCTCTGCAATACTGGGTTTTGAAGTTTAAACTGTTTTAAAATGAACACAAGGTCAGAAGGTTAGGAATTGGTCCAGTGGAAATCTCATCACTGGGGTCAAGAAGGAGACTGGTAAGTAATGGGTGAGCTGAAGAAGAACAGTTCCTTAGTAGAAAACAGTAAATGAGACAAGGGAGCAGATAGGCTAGGAACTGAGCATTATATGGGAAGAATGAGTTGCTAAAGCAAGGATCAAGTCTATGTGGATAGTCAAACACTACATAGAAAGCAGGAGAAGGCATGAGTGCATGCATTACCAGCACACTATCCTTCTGAAAAAGTTATCCTTAAGGCTATCTAGGCTAGGAGACTAAACCAGGCTTTATGTTTTCAGAAACTGAAATCACCCATTATCTCTTTATTCCAGAATGCATTGCTAGGAATAACTGACATGAAACATCTATCAATAACTAAACGATCAAATTCACAGTTTCCATCTTGAGACTGAAGGTTCTTCCAGATTGGTTTAAAGAAGCATAAGAATGATATAACCTCTTTGTTCATTCTATCCATTGTTTTGGGATGGCTGTTAGTAGTAATTTTTTTGGATCTGCAGGGTTCTTCAAAAGGCTTTCAAAAAAGCTTAGTTAAGTTTAAAAACTGGAGTATGGCTTGCTGAGGTTGTCCCATAGTTTTTTCGTTCTCTCTGATTTTTTAAAAAATATTTTAGTTATATAAGTGGTAGTGCAGAAGTGTTATTCCAATGATTCAGTATCACACTATAACTTGGAGGCAAGAAGTAAAACAGAAAGAAGGAGAAGAGAAGGGACCATATTATTCTGGTATGTCTTGAAATTTAAAAAGAAAGACATTTAAGGGTGGGAATAAAATGTTGCTGCAAGTGCCAGGATTTGCCATAAAATATAGTGTGCCTGTGTTTTACGCGGGCATGCCATACGCGGCTTTCATCATATGCTGAAAGCCGCACTGGAAGAGCCCTTCACGTGCCTTGGAAGAACTAATGGGGCACATTCCAATGGAGTACATGCACCACTGCACCGCCATACGCCACAGGTGCGAGCCCCATTACTTCCAATGGTGCACCAGCATACACTGATTTCCCCTAACGTGGAGGGATCCAGAATGGATCCTGCATAAGGGGAGGACCCTTATGTAGTAGAAAACAACAGAGACATGATTTGGGTATTTTTAAAACCCTGAGAATTACAGTAACAAATACCATCCCATCCCAATACTTTTGACAAATATTGAAGATCCCTGAGTCTCATCTGCATTCTTCACAGCCTTGGCATTTGGTGGAGTTTTCTGTTGCTTGCTCCATCTTTTGATTTTTGTATAATGTATCCAGAGGAAGAGTTCTTCAGATCTCAGAAACTTGCACAATTTGATATTTTAGTTGGTCCTAATGAAGAGGGTGTCTAAGGCCCTCATCAGACCAGCCATTAAGGCCGGCCTGGGTGCGGAGTCGGGGCGTTGCGTCCAGATGATGCATGCTCTCACTCCACCCCAGAACACCATGACACTATGCTTTGCCCCACAGGGTGCACGGCATCATGGCGTTCCTCCGGTGCTGTGTCTATACAACGCAGCGCTGGAGCGCTGCCAAGCCACAGCAGCGCAGCTATCACACCCTTTCCAGGGCACAGAAAGGAGCCACTTTTTGTGGCTCCTTTTTGCGCCCTGGAAAGGCTGGATCGGCGCCACACCATGCAGTTGCTGCAGTGCCGATCTAGCTAGGAAAGGAACACCATTGCACCACCCCTTTGGGGCAGTCTGTTGAGCCCCTAAGAGCGGGGAAAATATGCTTAATAAAGAGCCAGCATGGTGTAGTGGTTTGAATGTTGAAGTATAACTCTGGAGACCTGGGTTCAATTTCCAGTTTGGCCATGAAGCCCAGTGGGTGACCTTGGGCAAGTCACATGCTCTTAGCCTCAGAGGAGGCAATGGTAAACCTCTTCTGAACAAATCTTGTCAAGAAAACCTCATGACAGGTTCGCCTTAGAGTGTTGCCATAAGTCAGAACCAACTTGAAGGCACACACCAAGAAAATGCTTAATAAAAAGTCTTACTCAACTGGGGAATCCTTCCTTCCTTCCTTCCTTCCTTCCTCTTTCTTGTAATAATTAAGGTAACTTCACACGTGCATTTGATGAGGACACATAAGAGAATCTTGGGGGTGGCTGCTTCCAAACTGTAGAATTCCCTCTCACAACAGGCTTGTTTGGCTACTTGTGTGCTCTCTTTCTCCCAACAAGCAATGATCTTTTTATTTAGAAATGCATTTGGCTTTTAACTTTGTTGCTGTTGATGCTGCTATTGTGTGCCTTCAAATCATTTCTGACTTATGGCCAATCTATGTACCACTCTGGCTGAGAATTTTAAATGTCCTTCCCTAAACTGCCAATCCCAGTACCCCATGGTATTTAGAGTGCAACAATAGTGCTTTAATTCTGTAGTGTGTAAGCAATCCAGACATGATACATTATCTTGATACAGTCTAGAATTGCATTGGCTTTTATTTATTTTTTTGCTACCTTATTACACTGTTAATTACATGATTTTTGGGATAGGATCCATAAAAGCTCATGCTAAAATAAATCAGCTAGCCATAAAGATATTGCTACATTCCTGCTTTTTTGCCTCTCTCTTTTCTTTTTTATGTCAGAACAGACTAACATGGCTGTCTCTTTAATAAATATGGTAATTACTGGGATAGGTTTACCAGCCTGAGAACAGACTGTCCTCCAGCATAATTGATCCATGGCCAGACTAGAAAATGTCCCTGTGTCATTGAAGCTAAATTCCCTTCCCAGTTATTTCTTTCCCAGATGGTTCCCCCTGCCCTCTGAGCTTGGAGAAGTGGGTGGAGACATGTAGAGAGACAAATATCCAATGCAATGTGGCAATACTTGTTATAAGGAACCAGTGGAGTGTACAGAGAAGTATCACATGTAAAAGAATACTGCCATATCTCTTATTCTTATAAGAAACATAAAAGAAAAAGGGCCCTCCTGGAACTGAATGCACTGTTCAGGTTTAACATAATCAGAAGGAAATTGCAGCAGCTTTGTTCTTAAAGGTTAGCTATCTTAATAGAATATCAACAACCCCACTTATTGCATATACAGTGGATTATCTTTCAATACAGTTCTCCCACTGACAGTTGTTTGGAGCATTGTTGCTGCAGTAGTTCCCAGATTAAATTCAAAACTTTGTACAGTACACAAATAAATCTAGGCAGTTAAGTTATTACCTTGGCATTTTGTCTTTGTCTGTCTCACACATATATCTTTTGTACTGACACAAAGGAGCATGAACTAAGGATTCTAACCCATTTGATTTAGAAATGAAATGACTCACTTGTTATTCCCTGTAAAGATACACCATTATGGCACTTAATTTCGTCAGCATGGAAATTGTGATCAACAAAGACTATAAACTCAGATGAGCAAGGCATATTGTACCAGATAATTATATTCATATCTAGGTAAACGTTAGCCGTTTCCCCCCCCCCCTCATGTGTTTCCTCTGATGGCCATTCATGCTGCTCTTTATGTGCTGGGGCTTAATGTCTGCAGTAGGCAAGCTTCTAAACTTATGTAGGCTCCCTATGGAATTTAAGGAGATCATCGCACATGCCTTATCCCATCGTTTTCCCGACAGGATATACACAGAATCATAGAATCATAGAATGCCCAAGTCCCATAGTACTCATTGGTGGTGCGGCCATTCAACCATGCCACCATTGGCAATAATAGGGCTCCCCCCCCTCGGCTGCCCAAAGCCACATGGTTCCCCTAGCCCTCCTAGAATGGAGGGGCCCCAGCTGACCAGGGCCAGGGGTCCCCAGACAGAAGTCTACTCCTCCTCCTATTTTTCCTCCTCTTCTGCCATCGTGGCTGCTGAAAAGCTGCTGCCACCTTTTTTCCCTTTTCCATCCCTGGCTACCACCACATCCATTTTCCTTCCTTCCTTCTTCCTCCTCCTTTCCCTTTTGGAAAGCCCAGAAAGACTACAGGTCCCAGCATATCACTTTGTGGGAAGCCTCCACCTTTGCCATGGCCACCTTGCAGTTGTGGCTGCCTTTCCCCCCTCCTCTTTCTATCTGGCCACTGCTACGGCCATTCTTCCTCCTCTTCCTCCTCCTCCTCCTGCTCTGCTGCCCCCCCCCCATGGGTTTGCTGTCTGCAGATGATTAAATCCGTAGTTGGCAAATCTGTGGATATGGAGGGCCCACTGAATGCTGCCTTGAGATCCTCAGATATCGAGAAAACTATAAATATTTCAATAAACAAATACATAAATATGACATTGATATCATCGGATCTAGCAATGCTGACCTTGTGTCCCTCAGGGCTTCTCATTGTGTATTTCTGTCCATCTTCTTTTGTGGGATACAGAATTAGCCATAGAATGGGAACATTGTTGTGCACCATAGTATGCTTCTTTGAGAAGACATTATTACAACTTTGCACATCTATTAGTTCTAAGAAAAAGCATGCCATTAAAAGAATGTCATTTTGTGTTCTCTGGCAGCATAATGGCATCAATATCCCAGTCAGTCTCCAAACAGGAACCTGCAAAAGCTTGTGGCATATGCCTCACAGCATTGTGGATCTATGGCAATGAGTATTAGACTGAATATCAGAAGAAAAATGAATGACAATGGTACATATTAGACTAGAAGCTAATCTCCCAGGGGAAGTGATGGAATCACTTTTTTGAGGATATTTACAGCCTGAGAAGACAAAGGATATGAATGGAACAGAGATTTATTACAGAATGCCCACAGGGAGACAAGAGGTGCAAAGAGGCCCTTTAAATTACTAATTTCTGTGATTTATGGCTTTGAATTCTTTCACTATAGAATTTCACAGCTCTTAATGTTGCCACCTAATGTGAGTACTGAGAGAAAGCCTTATGGATTTTGATTCCTAAAGCTATTGTTTGATCTATAAGAGATGATGTTTGAAGTTTGCACCATTACATAGGGGGAAAAAGAGTCTAGCATTATTGCTAAATGAGTATATAAAATACTGAACAACCTTTCCAAATATGTTTGAGAATTTTTTCATAATCCAGTTAGAATAGGAATTTCTGTCTACCACAGCAAATATATGTCAGTACCTGTATATACAAATCAAAAACAAGCTAGGTGTGCTTCCACACTACAGAATTATATCACTTTGATTCCACTTTAACTGCCATAGTCCACTCTGAAAAATCCTGGGATTTAGAATTTATGATGGGGCATTCAGAATTCTCATCCAGAGAGCTCTAGTTCTCAAACCACAAGCTGCAGGATTCCATAGGATGTAACCACGACCGTTAAAGTGGAATTATAGTGTTAGATTTGTGGAGCCTGAAGGGGCCTCTGATTCAGGGCCTAGTGTGTCAGCACTGAATGCCTACCAAATCCTTGCTTACACTGGAGAAACTTAAAATGTCAGATGAGGATTTAGAAACACAGAAAATTTAATAGCACTAGGTGTGAACAATTTTTAATGCCTCACTCACCACAGTGCTATAAATTTGGGGACTGCAGGAACATTTAATGGGGGGCAGAATTTTGATTTGGAAAATTATAACTTTAAACATTAAAGTAAGGATGGT
Source organism: Sceloporus undulatus (assembly GCF_019175285.1). Taxonomy (NCBI): domain Eukaryota; kingdom Metazoa; phylum Chordata; class Lepidosauria; order Squamata; family Phrynosomatidae; genus Sceloporus; species Sceloporus undulatus. The sequence goes on along the minus strand of NW_024802935.1, from coordinate 4,164,485 downwards.
CCAAATCATTGTATTCCCCATTGCAGTCTATGGATGCAAGAGTTAGATACAGTGGTGCCTTGCCTTACACGGGGGATCTGTTCCAGACCCCACCGCATAAGGCAAGTTCCGCCTATGCTCGAGTCCCATTGAGGATAATGGGGCTTGTGCACACGGCGGTCTATGCACTATTCATTAAATGGCACGGGGCTTCCAGCATAAGCTGGAAGCCATGTAAAAGGCGCCCACATATGACGTGGGCGCACTGTACTGAAGAAAGTGAATAGAAGGAAAATAAACTCATTTGAGATGTGGTGCTGGAGAAGAGTGCTGAACACAGCATGGATAGTCAAGAATACAAACAAATGTGTCCTAGAACAGATCAACCCAGAATTCTCCCAGGAAGCTAGGATGACTAAATTGAGACTGTCATGCTTTGGCCACATCATCAGAAGGCACAAATCATTAGAAAACACAAGGATGCTGGGAAAGGTAGAATGCAGTAGAAGAGAGGAGGACCACATGCCAGGTGGTTAGACTTGATCAGGTAGGTAATGGAGCTTAGGCTACAGGACCAAATGTATGTACTTGCACTTGTCAAAGACAAGTGGAATCTTGGGAAGTCAAGGACAGGGAATCTTGGAGATGTCTCATCCACAGGGTCGCAATGAGTCTGATGACTCAAGAACAGCTGACAACAATGCCCTCATTCCACCCATAGCTACACCACAATTTCAGATTTAGGTATATGAGATTTAACAAGGTTAAAATACCATGAAAAGCTGTTATTGTCCTGATAGTATATCTTATACAAAGTGATTCCAAATTCACAAAATTTTTGAAAGATAGTCTTCATTCATGTTTTGTTTGTAAATGTTGTGTATCCAATTAAAAAGCAGGCCCAACAGACATCAGTGCTAACAAGTTGTATGAACTTTCATTTTGGAACAGAAGCTAGGAGAAATTGTTGGGTCTATGTTACCTACTCAGATGTTGGGACAATCCTCAACCTATTCAGTATATGTTTTTAAAAACCAGATATTCCAGATCTATGTTCCAGAAGATTTTAAATAAATAACTCTTATGGAAGGTATTGGTGTATAGTCTTGTTTTCCTCACATAAAAATAAATAAAAGAATTAGTCAGGTTCACAAATGTGCATGTATTTACACAAAATACAATATTGTCTGTATTACCTGTCATAATATTTGTGAAAAAAGAAATCATTTAAAAAGAGAGAATAACCACACTTGATTGCATGTGGAGATAAAATTGTAGTTGTTTGAGTGACCCTAGAATCCTATTCGTGCATCTCTAAGGAGTTTATCATACGGCTTAAAAACCCTGACTTACTCCTGCCATGTTGAAGTCAGGTATTACTACTGCCACTGCCCAGCTGAATTCCAGTTAACTTCCAGCTAGAAGCTGCACTCAGCCAGCCAATTTGCAAAGCTGGGAGCTTCCTGGTTTTGAAAAGAGGCTGGCTAAGCACGGCTTCTAGCTGGAAATTAGCTGGGATTCATCCAGGAGGCGGCATCGGTGGCATTTTGTGTATGATAATACCTGACTTTATCTCAAAAGAGGCTTCTGCGTGGCAGGGGTAAGTCAGGTTTTTAAGCCATGAGATAAACTCCTAAGAAAACTCTGAGAATTTAATCCATTTTAACATTACTTAAGGTCAATAGGACAAGTGAAATTTCACATTGATTCTACTAAATTTTAGGCACACAAGTAATTTTTTTTATAGAAAGCACTCAGGAATTCCAGTTTAGAGCCTTACATATCTACCATTTTGTACACACTCATTCTATAGACACATAATTCTTCACTATTTACTTCAATAGAAGAGATGTTAATGGTGTACAATGGAATCTTGGAGGGATAGAAGAGACAGGCATCGCACCACCATGCCTCGCTTAAAGGCAGATGAAAGGCCCTCTCTCCATTTCGGCTCCCACTGCCCTGGCATTGAAGGGAGAGAAGAACCAGAAGTATCTGCTGGACTTGATCTCCTTTCCTACTGCTATTCCCTTCTCCTTTTGTGTCATGTCTTTTTTAGATTGTAAGCCTGATGGCAGGGAACTGTCAAATTAACAATTTGGAAGCCACTCTGACAGCATTTCTAAAGAGTGGGGTATAAATACAATAAATGATGATAATGATAATGATGACAATAATAATAATAATACTATATCTTTGTTTTTCAAAATTCAGTAGGACATATTCTCTAGGAAGCAAATATAGGAGTGCAACTGAACACATCAGAGCTTCTGTTCCTGGAATAGGCTAAATATCTTTGGGAACACTGGAAGCTCTGGACACTGTTATCCTCATCTGTACTGTTGTATTCATAAACAGACCTCTGAAATCTTCAGGTTAGTGGAAGCCCTGAACATTTGAACAAAGAGAATAAGAGAGAGAATATGATCTATAAACTCATTATATGGTTGTTGACATAAAAACTTCATCTGCTCAGAACATTCTGCCTGTTCATACTGTATACTGAATCCATTGTGCCTTACTTCTTTGCTACTTTCTGTTCCTTCTTCTACATTTAGATAATTTATTTAATTTTCTGGTAGATGTAATATAGTCTAATCTACTTATCTGCAAGTAAATGCATAGTTAAAAAGAGTAAAAGTGTTCATTCATTCTCTCTCTGTCTCTCTCCCTCCCTACTTTTGATGGTTGAGAAAGATAATGAAGACTATGAATGTGAGACCACTTAGAGCCCCAGTCATAAACTGATCTGCTCACATCTTGCAAACTCAGGGTAGCCATCCTTTATTAAATCAATTCACCTGTAATGTGGCCTTCCTCTTTTCCTACTGCTTTTCAGTTTATCAGGCTTTATAATATTTTCTAGTGACTCACATTGTCACATGATACGTCCAAAGTACAACAGCATCATGTTGGCTTCCAATGAGCGTTCAGATTTGATATACTCTTAAGACCTATTGATTTTTTTTTTGTAGCTGTCTGTGGAAATCTTCTTCAGCACAACATTTCAGATGAGTTGATTTTCTTCCAGTCAGCTTTATTTACTATCCATCTTTCACACCCATATATAGAAATTGAAATTATGGTGGCCTAGATGATCCTGATTTTGGTATATAATAATGTCTTTACACTTGTGGTTCTTATGTAGTTTCTTCATAGCCGCCCTTCTGAGTCTGAGTATTTTTCTGATTTCTTGATTACAGTCTCCATTTTTATTAATTACTGGACAAGCATACTGTATAGGCCAGAAAATAATATGATAAATATTTTTTGCACAAAAAATGCTATTTTTGTCACAAAACACCAACATGTGAATTTTGTTCTCAATAAGTCCCAAACTGCAAAGATTCTTGTCATTCCTAGATTTTTTTCTATATTTGACAAACATGATTTTGATCACATTTGAATATGTTCAAATATTTTTCCTGCCCATAGACTGAACTGATAAATTCATTCTGGAGAGATGGTCTGATGTGGAAGCAGCTACATTGCAAATGTCATGCTTTTTAAAGATCACGTTTGATCCTGATTTACTTTAATACTTTATATTTACCAAAAAATATTGTAGATGTTCCAAGGGAATAACAAAATGTGATCCAAGTGTCATTATTCTCCATTCATATGTTTTCTTAAAAAAAGTTTTATTATCATGGAGGGCTTACTATGTCATACAATTACTTTCATTTACTGTTTGGTGTTGCTACTTGTTATTATAAGTGAAGGGAATAGACAAGACTTGTTCTTGTTCTATTCTGCCTAGGCTGCATGAGAAACTGTTTAAAGGCCAGTCTTCTTTTTTCCAGTGAGCACACAGTTTCTGTGGCCCCATGCAGTTTACCTGCCAGTGAGCTGTAACAGCCAAGTCACATAACTGTGATGTAATAAGTAGTGAGCACAATAAAATGGGACAGATGTATTTTAAAATCATGGAAAGCAGGGCCTGCCAACAACTGTCACTCTGCTGTCTCATCAAATTCACTTATCTTTGTTAGTATGTAACCTAAGAGGCAGAGAGGTTGGGTGCCTTAAAAGAATTACACTAGGATTATAGAGGTTTTATATATATCAAATTCAGCAGTGAAAGAAAGCAGCTGGCAATTTGTGACTAGGGTAGACATAGAGAACTCTTATCCCTGAGGTATAGAGGCATTGCCAACTTTAATTTAGCCACTGGGTTTTATCAATAGAAAGAGCATCCTTCCCGTGGGTCAGAACAGGCCTTACTATAGGTTTAAGGGGGCCTTTCATGCAAATCTGCCATACCAAGTGTCCCAATTTGGCAAGGACAGTCCCGATTAATCCTCTGTCATCCCACTTTTTTCAGCTGTTTTTAAAATGTCCTCCCCCTTTGTCCCTTTGTTCACAACTTATTTCCATTGCTGCAAACTCAGTTCATAGTGCAAACGTAGTTTGGACTCATTTAACTCAGCAAGGAGAGAGGGAAGAGGTAGACTCTTGCCCTGCCTGGGAGGCTCAGGCAAAAGCAAATTGCTTGTGCTTTCTTCCTCATTAATAACTTTTGCTCTCTTGACCACACTCTGATGTTGCTTGGCCATATATTCTAGTTTTCACTCATGAAATGTTGTTGGTATGAAGGCCCACCATTATTATTATTAGCTTTATTTATAAAGCGCTGTAAATCTACATGACGCTGTACAAAACCAAGTAAAATCAAGAATATAAAAGCCTGCCTATGGCGTACAATCTAAAAGTTAAAGCACCAGTCACGGTCCTAGCTACCAGCAGTACTCCCTGTGCAATACTCATCCTGTACTCAGGAAAATCCCATTCTTTAAAAGGTCCGAAGATGCCTGGGTTGGGCACAGGATGAGTACTGCCCAGGGACGGAGCTGTGCAATAGAATCCATCCCTGTGTGTTTACATCCCGCGCCTAGGGCGGGGATAAAAGCCAATGCACTAATCTCCATAAATTAAGCTTCCTTCATCCAAACAAAGGATAAAAATACACTTTTTTCTATAACCTATCAATATTTCTTTAATACATAAAATAAAAACAATAACTATACTAAATACTTGTCCTATGAAGAGCTAATACAGTGTGGCCTTGCCTTACGTGAGGGATCCATTCCAGACCCCCTGCGTTAGGCAAGTTCTGCGTATCCTTGAGCCCCATTGAAAATAATGGGGTTTGTGCACATGGTGCAGCAAGCGCGCACGTCATGAGCACACGCATCATGAGCATGCACACCATTTCCTGTATGTTGTGCGGTTTTCAGCATAAGCTGAAAGCCACGTTTAGTGTGCCGTGTATGAGGCAGTTGCATTGTACAATGTTACTTTCTAGTATTTATCCATTAAAATAGTTAATAATAATAACCAATTGTGTGAAGTTGAAGGCTTTCATGGCCGGCATTCATAGTTTTTTGTGGGTTTTTTGTGCTATGTGGTTTATTCCAATTGTATTTAAACAAAACTTTTCTCAGATCCTCAAAGCTCAAGTGATAGGCTTCATTAAGCATACTCATCACTTCCTTAAAATGCAATATTTAAAGATTAAAATTAACCAGTAAGCAAATCCATTGTCTACATTGTACAGCTCAAATTTTTCTCATACCATAACTTCAACTTAAAACTTAACTTACTTAATATATGTCATTAAGACAAAATTCTTTTCTCCTTTTAAATCAAACAGTAACACATGTTTGTTGATTATGTCATTAGGATTGATTCATAAATCAATGCCATATCGGTGCCATTTAAACCATAAACTTTATTTAATCTATATTATTATTTGTTGTTTGTCTACTGCAGAAATAATCCAGTTTGAGACCGCTTTAACTGCCCTACCTCAGTGCTAAGTAATTCTTGGAACTGTAGTTTTGTAAAACCTTCTGCCTTCTCTGTCATAGAGCTCTAGTGCCCCCAATACACTACAATTCCCAGGATTCCCTACCACTTAGCCAAGCAGTTAAAGCCATCTGAAATGCATTGTTTCTGCCATGTGTTTTGGACCGATGAATCCTAGTTCTCCCACAAGTTTCACTGTGTGTTTCTTGATTCTTTCATTGCAACTGCTGGGTAAGGGGGCCCTGTGGGCAATTACTTTGATCTTCCAGTATCCAGGAAGATACTTGAGCTTACCTCCAGTCAGTTAAAAGCCACCATTACATCTTTTCCTGTTGAGCCCTGCAAAATGGTAAAGTTCCAGCTTGCCATCTTCCCTGGAAGTCCCCAAGAGAGAGAAATTTCCATGAGCAACTATTGCCAGAGGGAAACTGGATCACTAACTAGAAACTGACCGTGTATCAGAACTTTCTAACAAATTGAAATGGTAGCACACATAAAGGTAACACAAGTGCATGTGTCCCACAGTTGATGTCACCATCACTAATTTGGTGCAAATCACCAAAATGTCAACCGAGATACAATGATAATATTGGGGAAACAACATGTAAATAAAAAAAAAAATGCCCAGCCTATGGACAGCAGTGCAAAAAACTCATGGCAAAAAACAAACAAAACCAAAACTATTTCCAAGGCCTGTTGAGGAATGTGTAGAAACCCCAGAGATAAACAAGAAATGTGGTAAATGAGAGTTCCTAGACAAAAAGCCAGTTTCTTTTCAGATAATGGCAATGTCTTACCAGTGACACTAGTTAATGAAAAGACAGGTACTGAGCTTTGTTGCCAGGCTCATATTATGTACAACAAGAATTTATTGAAATCTGTTGCCAAGTAAAGACTTAAGATTCATAATCCAAAGAACAATAAGCTTTATTGGTTAGAATTTGTTATTATGAATGGGAAAAAATTTAGACTCTTGAGATGAACTGGAACAAAAGCAAGTACAAAAGCGGGACTGTGGTGTGGGGCACTGGATGGAAATGGTAAGAGTGAATGATTTGTTTACCACACTGAAATATTTTGTTTGTTATGTGTGGGATTCAAACACTCAATTTATATTAGGGAACAACACAGACATTTGGTAGAGAACAACCTCTATTTTGTTTTGTGCATAATGAATTGTGATGCCAACCAGCTATGTAGAGCCAGAAGCAGAAACTGCTATTATTTCAGTATCTTAAAAATATATATACATATATATCTGTGATAGGAAGTGATTACCCATTTTCCTGATTCCTTCAGAGGTCCTTCAAGTTCCTTCTGGGATCTCTCAGTCTTCCTTAGCTACCAGCCCATATTACCAGGGAGCCCAAATAGACTTATCTTTGTCTTCCATTGGTTTGGGTTTTTTTTTTTTTTTTTTGCTATTTGCTTTGGATATCTATGGGAACACTAATGTTTCCCCAACTTGCCACTACAGTATCTGTTACATTTTGATAACAACACTAGAAAAATCTGAATACCAAATCATCTGATTCCTCTTGAGATGGGTCAAATAATAGTTAATCTGTCTCTGTTGTGTGACTTGTTTAATTTTATGCCACTTTTCAGATGGGGGACATCTTGAACCAAATTCACTATTTGTCATACCCTACTTGGAAGAGGCCTCTTCAGATGAGAAAGGAGAAGAGGTGAGCCAAGACAGCAGGTTCCAGTCAAAGGTAGAGAGGGCTGCAAACCTGCCTTGGAAACAAAGGAAGCTAGCAGCCTTGCTATGGAAGCACAGCCTGGACCATCAAATGGTGACCTTGAAGAGAGGGAGTTGGAGGCTCAGCTACTTCCTCCTCTGGAGTGACATGGACCAAAGCAACAGCAATAAAAGCAAATGCTGGAATAACGAGGCCAGCTGTGCTGAGTTACTACTGGCTATACATTAGCAAAGCCAAGGGCATGTTTTTTTTTTACTGAAGAACAACAGCTCCATATCTTAAGCAGTCCCTGCTGTCTAGTATCCTGAAATTTGGTTTGCTTTTTGGACTTTTTCACATCAGTTCCTCCCTGACTGGCTTTTGACCTTGCTAGGACTGGATTTTTTATGCTTCAACCCTGGACTGCTCTTGACTACTCTTCTACTCATTCTAGTTCTCTGTATATGAACCTTTGGCTTCTCTTTTATTTGTTTTTAGTACTAAAAGTGTAATTCTCTGCTGCAGGTAACATCCTGAAATAGACACTGTGGTCTATTTCATTCCTGCCCAGGGCAGGTGGATACTGTAGTAGTCTATCTCCTGGTATAGCAAAACAGACCAACCTGTGCCTACCAAGGCCTTGTATTAGTTTTTTCTGGTTATAAAAAAGTTATAGGGTTCACTCCTTTTAAGTCCCCTTGTCTTTGGGTCATGTAACTGGAGCCTCTCTTTATGGGAAAGATATATGTCATATCAAGCCTGGACCCTCAGGTAGCAGCCTGAGGTGGGGACAGTTGTCTGTTGGAATGGAATGATTCAGTACTTCTGAATCTGGGAGCTAATTCTAGAGACCACCATACATCGCAGTAAGTCTTTCCATGATTTCCCAGTCTAGGCAAGTACTTGAGATTACAGCCCTGTTGCTGGTGACCTTCCCCTAGTTTTAGCCTCTGCTTTAGTTAAATTTCCCCAGATTCAGCTCCTCTGCCAAGTGTGTGACTTCAGGATTCAGGACCTGATGCATGGATTGTATGCCCTCTTCAATTTCATAGATGAAAACTGGGACAAGTGAGGCCAAGCAATGTCAGAGTACTATCAAGGGCAAAAGTTATTGAGAAAAACACACAAGCCAGAAGAGGCTTCAACAACTGTAAATATATAGTTCCTTCAATAGTAAATTTTGGTCTTGCTACGGTTGTTTGGACTCAGGAATAGTTGAATTGTACTTCTTATGCTTCTTGGTTCCAGAGCAGTACATCCAGATACTAGATTCTTGATCCTAATACATCTAGTGGAAAATGTACATGTCTAGACAAGCCATGTTCTATCTTGGTGGAGGAATGAGCGCTTCACCTGAATCAGAAGAGGCTTGTTCTCATCATTCAATACATGATGGAAAGAAAATACAAGAAAAGTATATAATGATATATATTTGATATACATGCTCATATGAGTGTACTGCCCTGTGAAGACTAAATGTTATGACTATAACTCAGCAGTCATACGGTATTCATGAACTCACTAATATCTTTTATTACATAAAGAGAAGGGGAACTATAACTCATGGATATGCATGAACAGGAGTCCAAGGAACAATTTTTCAACTGCAAGTCTAATGAATAATTTTAACTAAAAGTCCCTTATAACAAAATACCTTTATAAACATGACACATTGAGTCAACTAATTCTAAAGTCCATATGTTAATTACTCAATTCAATAATTTAATAACATCCATACATGCTGAATTGCACTTGATTAATTAGGCGACATGAAGATTATTGAAATCTGTTGCTAAGTACAGATTTAAGCTAACAAATTTTTCAGTTCCTTAGAGAATTTTTACTCTTTTTGTACAATGCGCCCGCGTCATATGTGGTTGCCTCTTACGTGGCTTCCAGCATATGCTGGAAGCCGCACCAGAAGGAGTGGCACCACATGCCAGAAGAAACAATGGTGTGTGTGTCTGTGGGGGCGGCTGTGCATCGCTGTGGGCACAAGCCGCATTCACTTGAATGGAGCTTGAGCATCCGTGTTTTTTCCCTTATAGGGGGGGGGGAGGTCCAGAACAGATCCCCCATGTAAGGGGAAGGTGGACTGTACTGGAGAGATAAGTGCATTAGCACTGGATGGAGACAATCCGTATAAGCAGACTGGGGCATTGGGAGAAAAGGCTTGCAAATGCTACTACATCTCTGTGTGGCTGGACTTGCCATATAGAATCATAGAGTTGGAAGAGCCAGTCACATAACACCAGTGCTTAAAGAACTGCACTGCTGCCTATTCGCTTCCGGGCGCAATACAAGGTGTTGGTTATTACCTATAAAGCCCTAAATGGCTTGGGCCCAGGATACCTTGAGGACCGCCTCTCTCCATACAATCCGCCCCGCACCCTCAGAACATCTGGGCAGCAGTTATTGAGGGTTCCAGGGGCCAGACTTGTCTCCACATCCAGGAGGTCTTTTACCATCTCGGCCCCGACCCTCTGGAATTCTCTGCCCAACGAGCTCCGCTCGGCCACCTTCCTAGCCCAGTTCAAAAAGGGGCTGAAGACCTTTCTGTTTAATCTTGCATTCCCCGATATAGGCCCCAACTAGCTTTCCCCACCCCTACGTCAGCAGTGGCAAGCTGGCCTGAATTGTTTTAATTGTTTTTAATGTATCTGTATCTGCTTCGTTTATTTGTAATTTTGTATTCTTTAAGATGTTGTACACCGCCCTGGTTATATAGAAGGGCGGTATATAAATAAAATTTTTATTTATTTATTTATTTAAGGGACCACAAGGACCATCCAATCCTGTCCTGTGCCATGCAGGAACACAGAATCAAAGCACCCCCAAAGATGGCCACCCAACCTTTGTTTAAAGAGCTCTAACGATGCAGAGTTTAAAGATGGGGAGTCCTCTGAGACAGTCCATCCCACTACTGAACAACTTTTACTGTAAATATGTTTTTCCTAATGTTTAGGTGGAATTTCTTTTCTTGTAATGTGAATGCATTGGTTCGTGTTCTGGTCTCTGAAGGAGCACAAATCAAGTTTGTTTCATTTTCTATATGACATCCCTTCAGATCTCAATCTTCTATTCTCCAAGCTAAACATACCCAGTTCTATCAGTCATTCCTCATAAGGCTTGGTTTAACTATTTTCTGGACATATTCATGCTTGTCATACCCTTCTTGAACTGTGGTGCCCAGAACTGGATACAGTCTCTCAGGTGAGATCTGACCAAAGCAGAATAGATAGGCACTATGACTTCCCTCAATCTGGACACTATACTCCCGTTGATGGAGCTCAATGCTAGGCCCAAGACAGAATTCTGAGAATTCCTATTAGTCACTTTTTTTCCAGGGTGAAGAACAACCACTGGTGAATACTTTCTAGGTAATTCATTGGTCTGTCAATGAATTACAGAGCAAAACTAGAAATTAGAAGCTTTTTTTAGAGGGCTTCCCCCAACCACAAAAAATATCAGAGAATAAGGGGCTCGACAGACAGCCCCAAAGGAGTGGCTTCCCATCACCCCTTTCAGTGCCAGATTGGGACCACGGCAACTGTAGACTGTGTCCTGATCCAGTGTTTTGCCAGGTCTAAAAAAGAACAGCAAAATGCCTTTCCTTTTAGAGCTGGCAGAAAGCTGCCCTTGCCACCATAGTGGTGATGTTTTGGCATTTCTTTGGTGCAGCATGTATAAATTCTGCGCCAAAGGAGTGCCATGATGCCCCCTGCCATGCAGTTGGGTGCACGACATGATGCCGGCATTAGGGTACAGTCAGAGCATGCTGCGTGCAGTCAACATGTCCCCACTCCACCCCGATCCTGGCTTGTCTAGCCAGTCTGTTTTGCTCTTAAGTGGACAAGGGACTTTTGGATTGAGGATGAAGTGTGTGCTAACATATCCTGTCCGCTTTTTGTTCTCACATGAGCAGTCTGACTGCCCATATACAGATATAGCTAAATATCTTCAAACATGATCTATGTATTTAGTTAGTTTCAGTGTTTTTTTCTCATTGCAATAAAATACAAACCTGGATCAGGCTGTCCTGTATATTTGGACATTATTCCCAGCGCTTGGTCCTTCCACTGATTTCTGGTATCCTGCTTCCCATAAATATATTTAGGATTACAACAAGCAGTAACCAATAACCTTATCTCACTGTTGTTCCCTAGCAATCAGTATTTAGAAGTATGATTCCCCTAATCCTGCAGGTAGTTTGCAGCCATCCAAGATGATTTAGTATGACTAGGAATCACTGATAGCTTTGGCTTTAAGGAATTTATCTAAGCATTTTAAAGCCATTCCTACATGTTGTGGTAATAGATTCCATAGTTTGAACAGAACAAAGAACAGATAAACACAAATTGTGTTAGTTGAAAAAGAATGCATGTTTATTGCTTATGGCTTCAGTGGAATATCATACTGTACAGATTCTGTTCATCAGATAGCCTACTTGCTAAGCCATGCTCATCTCAGCCAGTCTGTTGGGAAAACTGATGGGAATACTGTGATGATGTGTCTCACTGTGGTATGCATCTACAGTGTGAACCTGAGCTGTGAACCAGACCCCATTTTTGGGGAATCCATCCAATCCACCATTAGAAGGGAGCCTTTTATTGTACTATGCTGCTAGTTATTTCAGCTCCTCTTCCTCTCTTCTGAAGTCCATGCCTGCTTTCCTGGCAGGTGTGTCATGGTCCTTTGGACTGATAGACTGAGGGCCCAAACTTTGGAGGTATGCTGTTTAAATGACACACAGATTTAAGAGGCCAGAAGCTGTGCCAAAGCTGCACTCCAGTCCTTAGGACTGGAGCATGGCTTTGGCATGGCTTCCAGCCTCTTAGGATGCATGCATCATTTAAATATCATACCTTCAAAGTGACCTGAAGCAGCTTTATTTTGCCCTGTCTGTTTGGGCCCTGAAGAACTTTTATGGTCTTCCATGCTCTTCCTTGGCAGTTTTTGGCTCTTTTACTTTGGTGTCTCTGCTTTCTTATTTTTCTGATGAAGCTGAAAACCCAGAGGATTAAAACATGTGGAGGTCCAATTTATGTCCTAAGAAAAGATCAGATAGAAATTTGCCACCTCTGGGGTCCACTGCCCCAGCCTCCAATCCTGAACACTAGTGAAGGCATCTAAATGCTTCTAGTGTTCAGTGTGTTTGGACTAAGGTTGGCAAAATGAGGATGTTGTGAAACAAAACCTGGCCGTGCTTTTCTGCCCAAGCCTCTAAAAACAGCAAGCAGGGATCAGTGAATTTCACAATTTCAGGTTTTTCCTCTGTTCCTAATAAGGGTAAAACTCTTCAACTGTACAGAGATGCCATTTTTTTGTTGTAATGAAACAAGTGAGTTCCAATTTTCATTGCCTGTTCTGCCCTTTCTGAAAAGAATGTAGTGTGTGTGTGTTACATTCTGTTGTCACATAGGCAGTTTTAACCATTTCTCATTCAACCATATCTTGCTGTTTGACAATCATATGCAGTCATAACTATTAACATTTGCAGTGATGAAGACAGATTGCACATTAGGATACTTAATTATAGATCAGGGTGGTAGCAATAGATTCTATCTTGAAGCTCTGATTAAAGGTAAAATTTCATCTCATTAATTTCATGCCACTTTTAAAAAATAAATTAAAGAAACTATATGTTCTGTAAATTGTAGAAATATTCTTTTTAATTGTCAGAGTAGGTAGTAGAATTTTGATTGCCGAATATGCTATAGCACTGAGATATCATTGCTATTCTAACTTTTCTTTTAAAGATGTTCTGTATGAATGAAATATTATGTATTCACATGGACGAACACAAATTTAATTAAACACCATTCTTCCTTGCTCTAATATGGTTTGCTCACTATTTATGTACTGGTTATGTTTCCCTGAAGGAAAATTAATTCTTTTTATGGATAGCTAAGGCAAACTAAAAGATTCTACTTTGCAAACATTCACAAATAAAAGTATACAGGTTCTCCTCATGTTTGCATATTCACAAAAGAATTATCTTAGAAAATGTTCCTGCTTCAAGGGAACTGACTTTTGGAAAAGGAGAATGTATTGCTTTGAAATCTCAAGACTAACAAGCCAGCTGTTCAACAAACCTGTATTTTCTTTGAAAATTTGCAGCCAATGTTACAATGTGCATCTTTTGTATTCCTTTATGCTTTAATCCCATTACTCTTTAAATACCTGTGGCTTTAATATTGTACTTTAGCAATTCATCTGCAGAAGTGGACTGAAATCCACAAAAGCTCATGGTAGAATAAATCATTTAGACTAAAGGTTCTGTTAGATCCCTTCTTTCCCCTTTTCTTTTTATATTTCTTATTGTGTATTCATGATATCCTTATATATGAAAGCATCATGATTCAGCCCATATCTTGCCCCCTCCCATGCATTTTTATTTTAACAGAATACAAGCTTTTACTATCATCCATCCATTCCTATTGCAGTGTTGTTTTTCAGGTTAAGGAAACACATGAGGAGTGGAGGGTAAGAGGTTGTATGTACAGGCCAAATGGCCCAGGTTCCCCCAGCCTTGCATCATCTAGTGCAGGCAACACAGGCAGACCCCCCCCCCAAGACAAGATAGCCTGTTCATATGAAGACTCAGAGGATCCAGACTGACTCCAGGTGTAATTAAGGCAGTCTTCCTGCCAATATTCTGTGGCAGCCTTTTAACCTCAGAAACATCCCTTGACTCCTTGGGCTTGACACTTCCTCCTCTTATACCCTTATTCCACTTTCTTTTAATTGAATTAGGATTGGGGTCCCCAGTGTCCTTCTCTTATATGTGTTTTGTCACATATTGGGTTGCATGTCACATGTCTTGTTATTCTTGTAAATTAATTCAGCCAGTACTGCTTTTTGAAATGAGTGATGATTCTGCTTTAATTGCCTTGGCAACAATGTATGGAAGCCTGGGATTTGCAGTTTAGTGCCCCAAAAATGTACAAATCCAAGGATTCCCTAGTCTGCATTGATATAAGAGCCAGATACCCAGATTGGATTCATAACAGGCCACATCTTTATTAACAGAACACTACACAATGTGAAGGCGAGGAGAGGATATCCATGGCCGGTTACAAACCGGCATTTGGGACGTCCAGAGGACGTCCTATTTTAAAAAAGGGGCATCTCTTCTAGACGCCCCTGGGCCTAATACGGACTCCATCCATACAAGATGGCGCCGGCCCTTCTACATGGCCGGCGCCATCTTTGCGTATCAGATGCTGAGCGTCCGTACGCGGCGCGTCCTTTGTGACATAGCGAGTGCGCCCCTGGTATCCCGCCTTTGTTTATTGTGGTGGTCTGGCTGCACTTTTTCTTTTGGTATTTCTGCTGGATCCGCCTGTGCACCCCCTGCCCCCCCACAGTTTCACCCAAATACCAGATTAGGACAGAATGGAGGGAGTGGCTGCTTTAGAGGTGTTTCCTTCTGGTTGCTCAGATCTATAAGGTGACCTATGCAGAATCTCTCTCTCTTCCAGTGCCCATATCCCAAACTCACATTAATCCCCTTCAGTTGTGACATATTGCAAGCAGTGACATAATTACCTGAAAGCGTATTCAAGATGAACATATATATACAGTCACTTTATCAATATACATCCCATCCTCAATTCCTTCAAATAATACCAAGGGGGTAAAAATGACCCAAAAAAAAACCCCAAACCCAGAATGATTTGAAAATATTCCTTTTCATAAGTGATCAGGAAATCCCTGGGGCAATTCAAATGGCAGCCATGGGCAGCCAGCAACCAGAGAGGCTAGACAGCATAGCACATGATGGCTTAAGGCTTGTGGAGACTACATGAGAGTCTCTCATGCAATCTCCAAGCCTTGTGAGGCTAACACATCAATATCTCATGATGGCTGAACATTGCAACTACTATGGCATTAATGAGACTGGGTAAGCAGCTGGGTATGCAGCTCAACAGATCTTTTGTCACTTAAGTGCATTGCCAGGGGGACACTGTGTTAATTTAATTTAATTAATTTTAATTACAAGTTTATCCTTTTGCTTTTTTTAAAAAAAAATACAACTAATTTTCAATGTATTTTATTTCTCTAGAGTGTGCTGTGAATGTCATATATGTGCAAATTTGTAAGGCAAGGAGTCCATTGTCACATAATGAGCCTCAGAAGGTGCACAATCAATACTTCCATGGAGAAACTTAACCCTAACACATTTTTTTTCATTTCTAAACTAGACTTCATAAAATGCCACACCTGAGACAGAGCAACTGCACTGTGAAAGCTTTCTTAGGAAGTATCTTCAGTCCCACTATTCTGGGTTATTTAGCTTGATTCTAATAACAGCATTGCCCAGCTGCGGATTGTGGCACATTATCAAGGGAGATCATTTCCAGGGTGGATCTATTTCTGGGTAGGGGAGCAGTGACTTTGCTCCTGGATTTATGGCCACTCCTACAGCTGCTTTGTGTTACATATGGGCTATCCTGGTATTGAACCTCTGTTGGGAATAGAACCCTTCACTTGCATGACCCTCAAACAAGCACAAATAACTGTGGTAGTGGCAATAATCAAACAGAGTAGTTTCACTGTTTGTGTACATATGGGCTCATCAGCTTCTCATCATTTCCTTGCTTTTGCAGAATGTCTGATGCAGACATAAAAATAAATGTTCTAAAGCCACACTATATTTCCCAGAGAAAATGAAAGAGAAAAATGACAAAGAAGGAACTATAATAAGAGAGCTAGCCTTTAATGAGATGAAGCTCCAGCTGCTCCTTTCGTAAGCTCATTGGCTTTGCTAGTCTCAAGTCCCTGTGAGGACATGCACAGCAACAAACATAGCTTAGCACAGCTGAGATGCATAAAGGTGCTCTCCCTGGGTAGTTATCTGGCTCACAGGAGGCTTAATGAGGAGAAGATATACAAACCAGCAGATGCTGAGTGCCTGCAAAGGATTTAGACACAGCAAGAACAGAAGGAAGCATTCTGGATATATTTTGTGCCTGTTGACCTGACCACTCTTGCTAGATTTGCTGTCTGGTTTGTTTTAAAATCAGTCACATTTTTGTTAGCTTTCTTTTACGGGTGGTAACTAAATAGGCAGCTTTGCTAACACTGGAGAAGACACCAGTTCAAGGGAAGACATGGTTGCTTTCTCCAACTTTTTAAACCATGTGTAATAAGCACTATGTGACAAAGTGAGCTCCCATTACTAGTCCCAGCTTCTGCCAACCTAGCAGTTCAAAAGCATGTTAAAAGTGCATAGATACCACTTTGGTGGAAAGGTAAGAGTTTTCCACGTGCCTTAGCGTTTAGTCATGCTAGGCACATGACCATGTAGTCACCTTTGACAGTGCCGGTTCCCTCAGCTTAGTAACAGCCATGACCACTGCCCCCTACTCTTGGACACAATTAGACAATCACTTCAAAAGGAAAACCTTTCCTTTACCTTTATGTACTAGCCAGCTGTGGTTGAGTGGAAACTTTCTAGATGTTTTGGACGTCACCTCCCAGAAGCCCCAGCCAGCATGGCTGATGGTAAGGGATAATGAATCACTCCCCATCTGTATATTACTCAGGCTACAGACATCAGCAAGGGCAACCATCCCCCCATTCACATGCCACCCTTTGCATCTCCAACCAGCATAGCCACCACCTAGTACTGAAGGGTAGTGTTTTCATATCTAGGGTTATAGTGGTTGTTGTTGTTGATGTTGTTGTTGTTGTTGTTGTTGTTGTGTGCCTTAAAATCATTTCTGACTTATAGCAACCCTGAGGTGAATCTATCATGGGTTTTTCTTGATTAGATTTGTTCAGCAGAGGTTTTCCATGGTTTTCCCCTGAGACTGAGAGTGTGTGATTTGCCCAAGGTCATCCAGTGGGTTTCATGGCCTAGCTGGGAATTGAACCCTGCTCTCCAGAGTCATAGCCCAGCACTCAAACCACTACACCACAATGGTATTTCAAAAATTATAGGGACAAGAAAGAAGACACCTATGGCACGGATAGGATGAACATCTGTCACAGGTGGCTGTTGGACTCTTGCTCTTATGTGACCAATGCCCAGTGATGATAGAATGAATAGTCTGACCACATTTCTCACTCTCCGTCAGTATGAACTGGAGGGATAATTGATTTGATTCATACAGGTGTGTAACTGGCTGCTGTGGTCAATGAACAATGGATGTATATGTGTGAAATGGTTCTGCTATGAGAAGTGATTTTAAGGAGATTTTAGAAGCCTTTGCCTGACTACATTAAATAAAGGATAAACAGTGTGTAATTTTCTTTCCTACACAGTGAGAGATGCTTGGCAGCAAAGTAATATGAAATTAGACTTGCACTTAATAAATTTGCATGCAGAAAAGCCAAATGGTTTCCTCTCAGACTTTTATGGACTTTGACAAGGAAAATAAGATGCTAATGCATCCAGTACTCACAGTCTGGAGTAAACAATAGCTATGCCCTCCATAAACAAATGTTCGCTTCAAGGACCTGTCTCAAGAGGATGATGTTGCTTTCATATGGCAACAAGGGCATAGGTGTTCCTATCAGCTACCAAAAGAGGCATTTGTTTCCTATACTTTGTCCAACATCATATAACACTGTAACGTTTTGGAGAACACTAACTAGAATCATAGAATCATAAAGTTGGAAGAGACTGCAAGGGCCATCCAGTCCAGCCTCCTGCCATGCAGGAAATCTAAGGATGTAATTCTTCACAAAGTTTTGTTGCAAAAGCAGCAAAATTCACACACAGTTGTTTTACACAAAAAGCAGTATTTTCTGTGCAGGAAACAGCATTTTCTGTATGGAAAATAATATTTCAATGAAATATTTCAAGAAAAATATTATTTTCCACACAGAAAATTGTTTTGCCATTCAGAAAATGCTATTTTCTGTGCAAAACACCCGTTTATTTCACCCGTTCCATTCCCTTCCTGCTCCCTTCTGTTCTGCTCCGGGCATGTTCTCTGAGGCCTGTACAATAAACTCCCTGGTCATCCCTTCAAAGACACCAAAAGTTTATTAATCAGGGTCTGTGGTGGGGAAAAGACAAGGCAACTGGGTGGATGAATGACATACAGTACAGGATTTTTACACAACACTTCCCAAACCCAGATAGCTGCCTTCTCTTGTCCTTTCCCTTTTTTGTTCTTTCAGCAGGGTGCAAGGCTGGATTTTTTCATCCTCCCCCCCCCTTTATATCATTGCACCCGGCTAGAGGAACCTATGGATTCCTATTGTTGAATCTCAAGTTCATCAACATTTGGAGGGCCAAAGGTTCCCCCACCCATGCTTTAGGTCAGGCTTCCCAAACCAGGTACCCTTAAGATATCTTAGCTTACAAGTCTCATGATACCTCATAGGTAGAAGGCACCAAATGGGAAATGCTGCCTTAGGAGAACAGATTGCTTTGACACTTCCTCTAAAAAACACTGAGGTCTGCCCTGGCTGTGGCCAAAACAACTAAGCTGTACCTCCAGGCTCCATCAAATGGGATTGCTTAGGAAGCTTGTTGAGAGATTTTGTGAGCTGTTGTCTAAGGCACTGTTTCCCAACCTTTTTTTCACTTGTGTACCACTTGGCAGACTATTTCCATAAATTGTACTATTCATGCCAGCAAATAACCAATATATTTGTTGTTATTTCAAATTTATATGTTGTAACTGTAAATAAATAGCCCAATAATGGAACTAAAAAGCAATTTAATACTACAGTGACCAGACAGTGCATAAAAATGCACAATAAATATTTTATATGCAACAAATGTTTAGTGTGATCTTTAGGTTTGTTTTGAAGCACACAGTATTTTTTTGAAATCAGATTCAACTGATATATGAAAGTCTTAAATCT
Organism: Sceloporus undulatus; assembly: GCF_019175285.1. Classification (NCBI taxonomy): domain Eukaryota; kingdom Metazoa; phylum Chordata; class Lepidosauria; order Squamata; family Phrynosomatidae; genus Sceloporus; species Sceloporus undulatus. The sequence goes on along the minus strand of NW_024802935.1, from coordinate 4,145,184 downwards.
GGAACTGCATTCAGCTTACTATGGGCTCCATCCAATTGGTATTCCCAAACAGACCCACTGAATCCATAGGATTTATACAAGCATTGATTTAGAGTTCAACAATTGGTTCTACTCCGAGACTATTAATTGGATGTAGGCCCCCCAAAATAAGTTTCCCAATCTGTCTCCCTGATTCAGAGTCATCTGCTCCCAGGATATCTTGAATTACCAGACTATGTTATTTTAAGAGCAGGAATCCCAGTGTGAAGAGTACATTGCAAGATATTTTGAATTTTCTTGTCATTCTATAAAGAAATGCAAGAAAAGAAAATCTCACAACAATGCAGTGTAGTATATACTGCATAGAGAAGTAATGACAACATAACATCCCGGTGTCACCATAGCAAATGAAAATAGCATTTCGAAATATATCTGGTGTGTTGTGACAACTGTGCTAATATTATCATGGCATTAATATTAGTCAGCATATTTATTTGATTAGTATCCTTTGAATATGGTACAGTGTTTATTGTATTGTGTTTGGAAATTAGAAGATTTACACTGGGATTGGTGCAGTGGTTGTCAAGGAAAAAGCAACATGGGATATACAGTAAGTGAAATAAAACATGTATGTAAGAGTCAGGGTGACTCAGCAGAAGCCAATTGGGAACCACACAGGTGTAAATGATAATGGAATTAACAAGTCCTGAATGCCAAGGACAAGAAATGTAAAGTGGATAATTGGACACACCTGACAATTGTTAAGTGGTCAAGGCTGAGATGATGAAATCATTAATTGTAGGATGAACCAAGAGAACCAATGAGAATGGTGTACATGCCTACTGGGTGGAAACAGACAACAGTGGGTGGTATCTTGCATTGACTATAATAATGACTATGGCGGGGTACAGACCGCCGCTTTGCAGCGGTCTGGCGCCGCCGCCAGTAGGTCCGCGGGGGAGCCGGAGCCTTCAAACGGCCCGACTCCCGCGCGGACCGAAAAAAGAAGCTCCAAAATGGAGCTTCTTTTGGCGTCGCGTTTGCGACGTAGCGAGGCGCCAGGGGCGCGCTCGCTACGTCAGCAGCGGCGCGACGCGTCTGGACGCTCAGCGTCCAGTACGTAAAGATGGCGCCGGCCATGTAGAAGGGCCGGCGCCATCTTGTACGGACGGAGTCCATACTAGGCACAGGGGCGTCTATAAGAGACGCCCCTTTTTTAAAATGGGACGTCCGGAGGAAGTCCCAAAGGGCTGTGTAGAAAGCCCCAATGAATCCCAATGTATTGTGTGGGTTGTAGAGTGAGTAGTAGTGAGGAGTATTGGAGTTGTGTTGGATAGTATTGGAGCTGTATATAGTAGAATAAAGTAGTTCTTTTATATAAGACTACTGAGTTGTCTGGTGTCTTGGGTGAAGCTACAAGAACCAGCTGGATCCTGAAGAAGGGTGAAGACTTCTGTGGAAGCAAGAGTGAGAAGGCTTGGAGAGTTTGTCGGGGTCTTCAACCTATTCTCTGTAACTCTGCTAAGCTATAACCACTGGCCAAAACTGGTCAGCACGGTGCACAACCAGGTGGTGAGTTCGAGCCAGAGGTGAAGAGCTACAACTCCCATCATCCCTGACAGTGGTTTGAGTGTTGGACTATGACTCTGGAGACAAGGGTTCAAATCCCTGCTTGGGCAAGTAGCATTCTCCCAGCCTCAGAAGACGGCAAAGGCAAACCCACTTTGAACAAATCTTGCCACAAAATCCCTATGATAGGTTTGCCTTAGACTTACCATAAGTTGGAAATGACTTGCAGACACACAACAACAATAACATCAACGACATTCACTTTCTGTTCAGCTGTAATGTTATTTAGATACTCAGTATCGTACTCCTTTGGGCTCTTGCAGATGAACAGTGCAAGCCTATGTGTCAACTCAGAAGTAAGATCTCCAATGTTTCACAAATCAAAACTGTGGTATGTGTAGCCAAGAAACGAAAGTGTGGTCAAGATGGCAAAGTTATTAATGAGAAAGAACACATAAGCTTGGAGATGCTGCTACACTTAGCTTTTGCCCAAGTCTACAGGTGAAGGATAAGACTCTGCCCTCTCCTCTCACTGAATTAAGTGAGTGCAAACTCCTTTTGCATTTGGAAATCAGTCTGTAGCAATTGAAATAAACTGACTACAAAGTGGAAGAGTGGAAGGAGGAGACAGAAACATTAAAAAAGCAGCTGAAAAACTGGGATGACAGAGGATTTGTTGGGACCATTCCTGCTGAATAAGAACAGTTGGAGCATATGTAATAAATTCAGTGGTACTCACTCTAAGGAATGTGCATATAGAATTCCAGGCTATAAGTGATTTATTTTGAGATGTGGAATTATTTGTAACCACCCCACAGCAAGGAATAAAATGAAAAAACAAACAAACAAACAAACCAAAAAAACAAAACAAAACAAAAAAAACAACAACAAAAAAAACCCCACAACAACCCACAGTTTAGATAGCCTGAGTTCAACAAAGGGAAGTCTGTTCATCACATACCAATTCCCAAATATTTGGAAAGTGAAATAAATAATTTTTTTAATCAGCTGTAAAAGAGCATGCCAGCTGTTGTCTCAAGCATTTTGAAATCTAAGCAGCTGCTGAGCTATGTAATACATGCAGACAGCTCAAAGAGAGAGTCATGAAATGCAAACATCTAGAAGCAGCTTAGGTACAATTGTCTTTCCAATAAGAAGTTTATGTAGAGGAAGATGTTGGTGGGGAGAGCTTTGAATGAGAGTGTGAGCTATAATCATCCCTGGATTAAATCTCAGTATGCAGTGCAATCCTATACATGCTTATTAGTCCCACTGAGTTTAGAGAAGCTTATTCTCAAAGAAGTGAGTATAGGATTACAGCCTCAGCCAATAACTTTACTTTAGTCAAAGCATTGTCTATCTCATTCTCAATTCATCTCCATTCATTAATGGGATGCTAGTAGTATTTGCCTATTTTCCAAGATTGTGAAGTGTTACTGCAATTCTGTATAGGAAATGCTTGAGACATTAAGAAATGATGGCCCTTGTCTAGAGAAAGCTAATCATATGTTATTAGTTACTTGTAATCAGTCCAGTTTCTCAATAATTAGTGCATAACTCAATGGAGATAAAGGACAGAACGTATCCCATCCTTATGGTATGATCGCATGTCTGTCATTATCCCACCCTTCTGTTGTTCTTATTGCACAATCACAATAAGATTTTCAGACAATGTCATGCTTATCCCATCCTTCTCCATCAGTGAAGTGGCATGGCCTCATCACTGTGTATTAATGGAAATTAATACAATTCACATTAGGATGATAGGCAGAGCCTTGGGGGGAGGGTGTGGCTTTGATACCTTTCATGATATGAGACCAGATAATTTAAAAATAAGCAAGACCCAATGGGCCGAGCATAGGCATGTGATGGGGGGCAGAGTCAATATTTAAGGGCAAACTATCTCCCCCCCCCCCCAAATTGGGCCTCTTTTCTCCAAATGCAGCCTACTTTCCTGCCCTAAATGCAATGTGAACTTGGTTGGTCACTTCAGGACTGTGTAGGAATTTTCTCCTCCCTCCCCTTTTTCTTTTGCCTACCCCATACTGTGTGCAGGGACTGGTAATTGGTTTGGGGTGGCTGTTAAATAGGTTTCACTGGCCCATATAAAGTTAAAGAACTATTTGGTGCACACCAGCAGCACCCCTTTGTCATGAAAGGTTAGCTTCTGGAACAACTTAGTAGACAGGTCAGAGGACCTGGAGTTGTGAAAGAACCCGCCTTTGGGGTAGACATAGGGTTTTTGCTCAACCTTACAAACCCGAGGGAGTTTGGGGGAGAGTGCCTTATGTTTACCTTCCTATTACTGGCTAAGGATGCAGTTTGAATCATCAGATTCACAGAATTGACACCGGGCTTTAGCTGGATTCTGGACTAGGCTTTTCAATTTAGTCAATTTTCTCAAGAGTTTTGAAATTTAAGGTTGAAGTTCAAGAGCTTAGTATTAAATAGGATACAGTGTGCCCTTGGCTTACACGGGGGATCCATTCCAGACCCCCCTCCGCGTAAGCCAAAAATCGCGTATGCTTGAGCCCCATTCACTTGAATGGGGCTTGTGCGCATGGTGACGGTGCGGTGGCGCAGCAGCGTGCACGCGCCATGGGCACACACCCCATTCATTTGAATGGGATGCATTGCCCTTTGGTCCCCACGCGCTCCCATGTGGCTCTCTGCAGGTTTGAGTGTATGCTCAAACCCACATATAGCGCACCCACATATGGCGTGGGTGCACTGTATAAGTCAAATAAATGGTCCTTTATTCATCCAATTTACATGTCTGGTCTCTTTATTTCATGGTTGGGTATGAATGGTGGGGCCACTGATGGGAGAAGGATGGAATAAGCGCGGACAGGGTAAGGACAGGAGCAATCCCTCCTTACCCCATGTGATAATCTCCAATGACAGTGAGATTCCAGTGTAACAAGAAATAACCATTCATGAAGTAACAACCTTGCTCACTACTTAGGTTTGTTTTATACATCAGATCAGTAGATTGGTACATTCTGATGTTTTGAAACTATTTGGTCATTTTTAAATAACAGAAATTAAGTTATTTTTTAAAATTTATATTGTAATAGTTACCAAAGTGCTTGTGGACTTCAAAACTTTAATGCTAGCTAACAACTTAAAAAAATAACTTTATAAAGTTAGGTTACTCTGTGGTGTAGTGGTTAGAGTGTTGTACTGGAACCTAGGAGAGCCAGTGTGAAATAAGTACATATTCATGGGCAAGTCACTATCTCAGAGGGGTTTTCATAAAGTGTGGTGAAGAGAGCCATGCACGCTAAATTAAGATCACTGAAGGAAAGGCAGAATGCAGAATTGTATTACTACCATTCCAATTTAACAGCCATGGCAAAATCCTGTGGAATCTTGGAATTTGCAGTGTAGGGAGGATTATTTACATTACTTACACTTCTTAGTCAGAGAACTCTTGTGTGTCTGAGGAAGTAGACTGAAGTCTACAAAAGCTCATGCTGCCATTTTCCCCCAGTTAGTCTCAAAAGTGCTACTAGATCTCTTTACATACATGACCAAAAACTGTATGAAAGCAAGCACCACTCCTATTTCATCTTTCCCAGTCTTTTGCTTCTGTCTTGGTCTGACAGACTGCAGTCACCTTGTGGTTACACTGAATAGCAGTAGATATTGATTAGAAAAATGTCTGCAGATTAAGAGTCCTGCAAAACAGTTACTCAGCAATCTCTTTTAATTGGATATGTTGAGTGCTTGAAGTCTAACTTCTATCTCCATTTAGACAAGTCAATATTGCATAGGCAGCTAAACTCCTCAATTGGTTATCCACCCCATTCTTTCCCTCATTCCTCCCATCCTAAAATCATGGGGGGAAAGGACAATAACTTTTCTGTAATATTTGGAGAATGGAAAAACCAGTCTGGCCATTCTTGTTCTTGTTTCATGTCCACCAATGGTAAGATCTCATACTGGTTGTAAGTTTTATTCAGAAATAAAGTTGTGGAACCTGCCAGATATTCTTGGATGGTATCTCCCAGCAGCCCTAGTTAGCATGGCTGGGAAATGCTGGGAGTTACAGTGCAGCAGCTGCTGGAGGGCTGCATTAATCTCACCTCAGTTTAATAGATTTTGTGACTGTCTACAGAACATTGCAAATGTACTCTTAGGACTTGTGACACTGCTAATGATACACACACAAAAAGTACAAGAACAGCCCATATTGAATAAAATGTGCCAAACTCAGCCTGACATAATTCTACAGAGGTGTGTATAACCACGGTCAAAAGGTATGTCTATTTTTAGTATAGTTTCTGGATTCCTTGCCCACTGGGAGTAAATACATTAATCCCCCACCACCACCACAAAGGATCATAGTTATGTCATCACTCTCTGGGACATCAGTGATTTTCACCTATCATATTCATAATTATCTCCTGCAGTGGCATCACCAGCGTTGGTGTCATCTGGTGTGGGTGCCTGGAAAGGTCTGCTGAAGGTGCCTACCCTGCCTTTCCTTCTTCCCCTCCTTCTGCCTCACTTCCCTGCCCCTGCCCCTCCCAACTACCTGCAGACTGGCCAGACCAAGAAAGGGCTGCCTGTTGGGTGGTGGTGGATGCCTACCCTACTCTGCCCTCCCTGTCCTGCCCTTCCACTATCTTGCCTACACACCTACCACACACCCTGGCCTTCCTGCACCCTTTCTAGGTCTGTTAGTAGTGGGTGGGCAAGAGGAATCAGAAATGAACCTTTGAACCCCTATAAAGAAGATTGGGATAATATAATTATGTATCTCCAGAAAATTTGGGGGGAGAATGCAGTTTTGGGAACAGAATTAGTTTAAGTTGAACTCTTTCAGTCTGATTTATATTAATATAACAGTTAGAAAATTGAATTACAGTATTACATACTTGGAGGGCATGTGTTCCACTGTCGAACAGCCCTTATTGTCAGGATGTTTGTCCTAATGTTGAGATAGAATCTCTTTTCCTGTAGCTTTCATCCATTGTTCCATGTTCTAGTCTCTGGAGCAGCAGAAAACAAGTTTGCTCCATCCTCAGTGTGACACCTCTTCAAATACTTAAACAGGGCTATCATATCACCCCTTAACCATCTCTTCTCCAGGCTAAACATGCCCAGTTCTCTAAGTCGTTCCTCATAGGGCATGGTTTTTAGACCTTTTACCATTTTGGTCACTCTCCTCTGGACACGCTTCAGTTTGTCAACTGTACTAGCTGTATGCCATAATAATAAATGATTGATTGATTGAATTTGTCAACATCCTTTTTGAATTGTGGTGCCCAGAAGTGGACACAATATTCCAGGTGAGGCCTGACCAAAGCAGAACTAGCACTATTACTTCCCTTGATCTAGACACTATACTTCTATTGATGCAGCCTAAAATCGCATTGACCTTTTAAGCTGCTGCATCACACTGTTGACTCATGTTCAACTTGTGGTCTACTTGGACTCCATGTGTCCTCCATCCTATATCTATGCATTTCATTTTTCCTCTCTAAGTGCAGTACTTTACATTTCTTATGTAAGTTAAGGACAAAAACACTAGAAAAAACTTATCTATGTTATAAAACTGCACTCCCTTAAAAACAGTAGTACTGTATTATGCCAGAAATATAATAATGTATTAATATTATAATAATGTATTCCTGTACATTCTGTGCATTGTATAGTAATATATTGTTGCAGTATTTTACTATTGGGTATTGTTTTATGTTTGAAATTTTAAGCCATCTTGATCATTTTCGAGAAATGTGGGACATAATTCTTCAGAATAAATAAATATTATTCAAGAAGCTTATACTTCGGGGCTTGGGATATGCAGATTCATCAGTCTTTCATCATACAACAATTCTGTGAACATATTAAAAAGCTTTGCTAGCCAGTTCCCAATAAATTTTTCTTCCTTTGTTCAGATTTTGGATTTCTAGTCTCTTCTTCTCCTTTGGCCTAGAGTAAACACGTCTCTGCACATATCTATGGAAACACGTCTGCTGAACATCTTGTGTGAGACACCACTGGCCAATACTTCTAGTTAAGTTTGAAGTTTGGGTATGTCCTTCTGACTTTTTAATTGACATTAAAGAGGATCAAGTCTGGCAAAGGGGGCATGGTAACAAGAATGAAGACAGAAGGCTTTTCTTTTTTCTTTTCTGTTCTCAGATGCAAATTAGCCTGAAGTGCAACTGTAAATGTGTGAAGAGAATATTACTTTCCACCTAACAAAGGAAGACACATGGGACAGACAACATAATACACAGAACCCATGTTGCCTAAAAGAACAACATGACCTTTATAATGGATGCAAGTTTTTCTTTTTCCGTCTGCTGTGTAAATCAGAAAGGATTTATATTTCCAAAGAAACTGGGCTTTTTGCTTAACAGCTGGAGCCATCTGAATAATTATTTTAAAAGGAGCAGGAAGACAATTCTGGTATGTAGTTTCATCTCTCTCCCCCTCTCTCTCTCTTTCATGCACGCGCGCGTGCGCGCACACACACATATTATTCCATTGATTCATTTGTTAAGTGCCAGAGCATAGCATGCACATATAGTTGGATTTTGTTTTAAACTAAGCCCTCACATGCAGAATATGGAGGAAAGAGGTATGCTGAGTCTGTTGGGTTTGGTAGTGTGCCAGTAGTTTTCCCTTCCTATGCAAAATCTTGCATAACAATGACTTTTTGTGTGTGTACAGATGGAGTATCTTTCCAGTATAGCATGGGGGTGGTGGATTTAATGCATATGGGGACATTATCAGATGAGGGAAATTGGATGTATAATCCAATGGCAATCCGAACGCAATCATGGGGTTTAACATTATTGCGTGACAGACTACCACATGCAATTTCGGGCAATAGGAAGTCAGTCCGAGCACAATCATGGGGTTTCACGTTATTGCGTGATAGACTACCACATGCAATTTCGGCCAATGGCAAGCTATTTTTGGGCAATGGGAAGTCAGTTCAAATGCAATTCGAATTCACATAAATTTGTTGAGCTAGCAAATTCACGTGAATGCGTTCTAGCCCCACTTTCTTTTCATTCAAAATTATGAGAAATTCCTCTCGTATGATAAACTCCAGTGTATCTGAGATGACTTCATGTGGTACATAGGTGAAATATACACTAATTGTATTTTATTTCTCTTTTCCCTCTTTCTCAGACAACTTTCACATCTTTACATTGGTCAGTTAGTGTTGATGTGTGAGAACAATACATCTGCTTGCCAAAATACAGTTACCCATGGCAGCTCACATGATTAAAACAGTGTTAAATAGATTATAATATTAAGTAAAGTAACACTTGGTGTCACAAAGCTCTGACCCAGTATATCTGATTGGTGTTTTCAGGACAGCTTTTACCACCATCTCTGAAGATTGGTGGCTACAGAAAGCCATAATTTTATTTATTAATCATAATGTATTTATCTCATCCTATATCCAAGGATCTCAGGGCAGTGTACCATAAAAACCAATGGAATTTCTCTCTGTGTGTAACTTTGGGGTTTATTTTTAATTTCCTTTTTTGTCTTATATTAATTATGGCACAACAACAAATATTATATGTACAGAAACTAATCTAACAACCAAAATAGGCAATAAGATCTCAGCCTACCACAGCCATGCAAATCTCAGTGATTCTCAGAATGCAAGGATTCTGTGTCAACAACCTCTACTTGGGTTTGCCATTTACAATCCTTGAGAATGACCATTCTACATGAGACCTCCTTGGGCATGAGATTGTTTGAGAAGTCCAGTGTTTTCTAGTTGCTTTCATAAGGTTTGGCACAAGTGTGAAGCAGACTTTGGTTTATATATGTTGGAGTACTAGTTAGAAGCAGAGGGCCATACTTCCCTGTACCTGAATGACTAGGAGAGCCACAGGTAACTCACACCCACAGGATCACACACTGTATGAATGAAAAAACAGAAATGTCTAAACTGTTTAATAAATATGTGCGACATAGTATAGGAGACAGACATTTGGTAAAGTGCATGGCAATTTTAGGATGACAGTTGTTCTCTTTTTTGTCTATGTTGACACATTATCAGGGCCATTAAAAACTGTCAAGCATGTGAACCCAGCAGAGATAGAGAGGGGCAGCGGTAATAATTAGATATTAGTTTCAAGAAAGGGCAACACTTTTGTCCATGACATATATCTCATCGTGCTCTCTGCAGAAAATTCCCACTGATTGTGCTTCGAATTGAAGTAGAAGCTGGCAGCTTTGCCCTTTGTCTCATGATATATAGTCTTGCTTAGGGAGCCATTACCAACATTTTCTACTTCTGCAAAAGGTTGATTACTGGTATTTGTGATTGCCTGAACATACTAAGATTATGGGAGGTGCATTCTACATTTTCACCAAGTCAGTACAGATTACAAAGAGGAATTAATGATAATACTCAATACTTACCCCTGGATACAATCTCAGGGGGTTGTATCTTATACACACACTGTGCCTTCCACCTGTTTTTTAAAAAGCCTTTTTATTGAAAAAAAATTAAATTGAAAATCACCCATGTGGTAGATTCTGTGAGGATAATTGTGCCTTCCCCTGCCGGAAATAGTTTAAGGTTCTGGAGGGCATTTGCTGGTTCAGCTTCCAGTTTATTTCCTGGGCTTTTTAAAACTCCTCTCTTGGGATTATAGTAGCTCAAGTTGGCCCAACATTTGGCAAACTTGGCCTTCCCCCTGCAAAAGGGTCATTACCTTTTAGAAACTAAGGGGTACTAGAGGCCCCAGAAACATCTTGGCCTGTGGAATGCATTTTTTCACCCTTGAGACAATATTTTCACCACCTAAAAATGAATTGTTCAATTCTGGGTGCTATTCGTATTCTTGGTTTATAAAAAGGCAATAAATCCACTTCTAAACATATTGTAAGAGAAAATGAGTCATCTATAGAGTAAATGTTAAGTCCCTTGCAATTGTACATTCTTCAAACAGGATCTATACAGAAGGTACAATACTCATCAACTGTCTCGATTTGGCAGGGACAGTCCCAATTAATCCTCTGTCATCCCACTTCTTCAGATATTTTGTAAATATCCCAGTTTCATTCTCTTCCTCTCACTTTCCTCCTTTGTTCTCAGCATACCTTCATTGCTGTATACTGAGATCAAAGAGCAAAAGTAGTTTGTATTCAATTAACTCAGCAGGAAGGAGAGGAGGAGGGATAAGAGGTTGTAGAGTTTGAAATTCAGATCTAGAAATCACTTATAGCCTATGCAGTTCCAGAATGTATACAAAAGATGTACCCGATGCCAGAGTTCATCCTTTCTCAGTTTCAGCAAAGGACAGGATTCAAAATGATCATGTGGCCAAAACTGACATAATATTTTTTTAATGTCAAGATTTACCCCCAAACTATTAGAATTATGATTTCAAGAATATACAGTATTGTTACACATGTGCATCCCATTTCTGAGCAGTTAAAACAATTCAGGGGCCCACCACTTGTGTGATTTCAATTTACCTAAATTAGATCACCAGAGTCTTACAATATTTCTATGATAACATGGTTTGTTGATACATATATAGTGGCTGAATATAAGAATATAATGTTGCCAGCATTAACATTCCAACAGATCCTTGTTCCCCATTTGATGCCTGCATGAATCCAGTGGATTTGCTACAAAGAATGAACAAGTTGGTCTCTGCCTCCCCCCCCCCTTTTTTTTTTTTGGATCCATTTCCAGGACAGGCTGCCAGTGTTCTCTGGCTCAATTATTCCTTGGGAAGGAAGGAAGGAAGGAAGGAAGGAAGGAAGGAAGGAAGGAAAACATCTTCCTCCATCACCTGTATATTGTCAGATCTTTGAGAGAGAATAATAGTGGGACATGCATATTGTCTGCCTACTTTAAAGCTACCTTCTAATTGAGAGACAGTTTGAAGAGGGAAAGCCTGATTAATATCTGTTGGTTCTCTTCATGAACAAAAAATCTGAGGGTTTAGGTTTCCTTCCAGTTCACAGGAATACTCCTACTCCATTCAATTTTCCCACCCTGTGGAGAGCTTTAAGAAGGAGCCAGGTCACTTTGTTCTGGTGTGGGGAGAACATGCACTCCATGAATGGAGTGGAATGTGTTTCAGTCCACACAAAATTCAGTTGTATGATGATAAATATTCGATCTGGTCTACTTTCTTTTGGCAACTTACAGTTGTTGTATACAGAATACATGATAAGTGCCATTCCTTCATACTATAATCATTCAGAAAAGAGGGTCCAGATACCTCACAAAAACACTTATTTACTTTCCTGTTTAAAACAATACCATTTTCTAATGTGATTAGAAATCCTGCTGTTTCCTGTGGACATCAGCCAAAGCCCCAAAAGGTTTAATTTAGAATTGAACACATGCATCAACAACAGCCAAACATCAAGCCCAAGGATTAGAATTTGTGACCTTCAAGTACAAATGTATTATGGTGACATTTACAAATGAATCTTTAAGGTTAATTAAATGACATGCTGTGTGCAATGTTAACCTCTGCTGAGTGCAGTTTCCTATTTCTTGAATGCAGAGTCCTTGTTTAACCTCTCCATACCCTGGTGACTTTGCAACACTGACAGCTGGAGTATGTAGATTTTCTGTCCTTCCCATTTCATGTTTATGAAAGATCAAGGCATAATGGGGAGTGGAATCAGACCGGCACTCTCTGCTAACAACCTCCAGATGTCAATGAGGATGGCTTAAGCCAGAGATGGCCCTCCAGATACGCATGCAACATAAACAACATCCTTTGGCCAAGAAGGTTGGAGTGTCAATTCAGAAGTTTCTGGAGTAGCACACGTTCCTTATCTCAGGTTTAAGCTAAGTGAACGACGACCTCATGAATAATATTATAAAACACCAGGATGTTCATGTAGGCTGCCATGAAGTAATAATAATAATAATTATTACATCGTAAGAGTACGATGTGGGTTTTTTTATGGGTGGGTGGAAGGGAGGGAGGAAGAGGCAGCAAACATCACAAATTGTCACATCCAGAGATAAAGGATGAGGCAAAACTCATTGTAATAATTTTTTCCCCTATTTATTTAGCAAGAATGTTGTCACTGAAGTTCAAAAGAAGGAAAGGAAGACATGAAATAGGACAGTTGAAGCATCAAAGAGATTGTATAGTTTAAGAATGTGTTGTCCACATGACTTTCTTTTTTCAAAAAACGTTTGACACGATTTGTAAGTCTACTTTTAAAGATCAACCTGGCACTTAGAAATATGGAAAGTGAAATGTCTCCTACCACTTATCTCCATGCTCAGAAGAGCTTGAGGCTACCAAAAAAGGCACATGGGTAGGAAAAACCTTTTTTTTTTTTGAAAGGTGGCAATCCTGTCTTCTCCTTTTTGACATGATAATATGTGGACAACTGTCAGACCTATAGTGAGGCAGTCCTGCATTCTTTGGTGTGTTGCCAGATAACTGATAAGTCTATGTCATATAATCAGCTGGGGTAGTATAAAAATAGTCTTTCTTTTCTGTGTTATAGTTGTAGTATAGGATGTGAACATCCATTTGCATGGCTATCTGTTTTCTAAGATTACCCCATCCTTTTTGAGATATACAACTGAGCACTAAAGTTAGAATCATACAAGCCATTTGTACAGATGTGAAAGCTGGGCAGTAAAGAAAGCTGACAGAAAGAATATAAACTCATTTGAGATGTGCTGAGGATATTGTGGATGACCAAAAAACCAAAAAAATAAAAAAATAAAAAAATAAAAAATAGGTCTTAGAACTGATCAAACCAGAACTTTTTCTAGAAGCCAAGATGACAAAACTGAGGTTGTTTTATTGTGGCCCCATCATGAGAAGTAATGACTCATTAGAAAAGACGATAATGCTGGGAAAGGTAGAAGGCAGTAGAAAGAGAGGAAGATCTCATGCCAGATTGGTGGACTCAATTAGAAAGGTCATGGGCCTGGATCTGCAGGACCTAAGCAGAACAGTAGAGGATAGGGAAGGCCAAGGAACAGCCGCTACTGATGTACTATAAAAACTGGAGATGAAGCATCAAACCCTGAGATTTGGCAAACTGATCAGTAGTACCATGTGAGATGGCTTTCTTGAGGGCAGGATGGCAAGTCACAATTGAAATTCTCCTGCCCCAATGTTCATGTTCCTCTTTATTAGTGTTTTTTATCTCTCTGTTCATCATCTTTATCTATCTTTGTTCTTTATCTCTGTTCTGCTTTTTGGAGACAAAAATGGCATTAATTTTCCCAATATCTATCTCTCACATCTAGTTTTAATTTACCTTGTAAGTCTGTTATGAAGATAAAACTTGGGGAGAAGAAAGAATCTTTAATGCCATCCTGAGCTCCTTAGAGAAAAGACAAAACTAAAATTGAAATAATAATAGCAATTTTAATAACAATTTGTTACATGGTTAAGTCCATAAACATAAGTGTGGCTTTTTCCAAAATTTGTATAATTTCCCAGTGATGAAGTAATGTCCTGTTAATCAGTACCTTTGTCATATAACCCTTTGAACCACATCGAGTATTCCAACAGATTATAGTTTTTTGAAGTGTGAGTAAATTGCATTTCTTTTCTTAAGATAAAATACTGAAAGAAGAAATCTTGCAAATCACAATCCATTAACCACACACTCATGATGATAATTTCTCATCTGGGACCTTTTTTCCCATTGCCACTTACATGTGACAGAAACTGGCAATTAGGCTATCAGTTATATATCTTAGATTTAAAAATTGTCTGTGAAAAGGGGACCCATCCCACATAATGCATTTGAGATTGAATATTTATAAACCTCCTAACAGTGCACGGATTCTGTTATTGACATTAGACAACGATTAATTTAAACACTTGTGGAAAAACAATTTGTTTATAAACAAAAAATTGTTTGTAAAAAATCTCAAATGAAATGTTTGTAATTGCAAAATGTGAAAAATCATTAAAATGCAGAAAAGCTCTACTCTCACCCATTAGGAATCAACCTTCTGAATCAGGTGGCTGCCAGTAATAGATGGATATTAAATCCCAAACCTATATTTATGGTATCATAAAATCTGAAACGTACCCTATTAGAAAAATTAATCAAAGAGCAAACAGACAAAGAGACATACTTTTGAAAATATTTCATTCTCTTGCATTAGTTTTACAAATCATAAGAACGAAAGTAGAGTCCATCTACCAACATCTCACAAGCATTCCTGCAGAAGTCTGATTGGATGATGTGTGGAGGTCTTTCTCTGATGGACTCCTCTTGTAATGAATTTTGGATTCAGATTAAGATCTTTAACTCTTCTAAGTTGTTTTTAACAATGATGTGTGTTTTTGTTTATTGTTAGTTGTATAAATTGTGATATTAATTTTTTTTAAAAAAAGAGTAAAAGTTTGGATTTTTTGTTTGTTTTTGTTTTTACATGTGAGAATGAAAGTGTGAAGATGTACAGCTCTATGGTTACAGCAGCTCACATTGAGAACCTGGTTGACTGTAATGGAGAGATCAAACTACACTCTAAACACCCTAATCCACCCTAAAGAAGCCACTGGTTCACTTTGTTTCCATAAATAGGTCATACCAGCTCTTGGCAACTATCCTTTTTGTCCATGAGAATGAGAGTACTAGTAATAGTAACAAATTCCATCACCACCCACCATCATGCCAAGTCTGTATGATTGCATTAGAAGCAAAACTTTTGTCACTGAAGTCTTCTGTAGCTTTGTCTGCATCTTGCATCTGCACATGTTCCTTGCCATTTTTAAAATCCATTTCCAACTTTTCTGTCTTCCATTATATGAACTGTAGACACTATTTCATATTCTACCTTGAATAAACTAAGCCTTTAGCCATCATTTGATCAATAGTGTCCTTGTTTTCAACTGAACTAATGAATCCATGGTCTGTTCTGCATGGGCCAAAAGTACGCGCCAAGCGCATACTAAGGTTAGAAAGGGGCGTCCTTTCCGGATGCCCCTAATCCTAATACACGCTCTGTGCGTACAAAATGGCAGTGCCCATTCTACACAGGTGCTGCCATCTTGATGCCATGAGTGCACGACTAGTGACTTGCAGCGCCACTTCCGGGGTGCAAAAAGAAGTGCCATTTTGGGGCTTCTTTTTTGCGGCGCCGAGGAGCCTCGTGGTTTGGCTACTGGGGCTCCTTGGCACTGCAAATGACGGCGCCAGCAGACCACCATTTTCAGGCGGTCTGTAACGCGCCCATGTTACAGAATTTTGAACTAAAATGTTATCCATTTTTCAGTAATTGTCATTTGAATAATTAATAGTCAACAACACTGTTATGGCAGAGGATCTAGTGTTTGAATCAAGCGAGGCTTGTTCCATAGCTGGGAAAGATAATTTCTCCCAGTTCTAGTCTAATCTGGATTATCACATTCAGATTTTAATTTTAATATCAGACAAGCTAAAGAACTTGGTAAAAGATACACACATGATTCTCTTAGGCAGCCTACTATTCTTGTGCGATTTATAACACCTTTGGTTTGATAGTGTCTACTTAGCTTTTCTCCTTTATTTAGTTGGTGCTCTAACAGCTGAGGAATGCTAAGGCTAAATGTCTTAAGAAGGTTCATTTGACCACCTGCTCTGGACTAAAAAAAAAGAAGAGAAAGGAATCAACAAAATTGAACACATGGATAGTGGTAGTTTGGCTAATCCATAGCTCCTGAGCTGATACACTCACTGTCCTCTCACTCTTAGAATCCACAGTGTCATTGGCTGACAATGTTGTCTGGGGAATTCTAGGAGTTGCAGTCCAAAGATGTATTTTACCCCAACTTTGATGCTATATGTTTACCAAAGTCCTTGCCCATAGAAGATGCCCTTGTTGGGAGTTCAGAACATACACAGGTGTAAATAGAGCCCTTTGCAAACTACATTGCCAGTGAAATGGTCTACCAGGTCTCACTTGAGGATATTTATTCCATACACAGTTTTTGGCCTTTCTAAGGGTATGAAGATAGCCAGCAGCTGCCAAGAAAAGGGATCTGTGCTATTGACTTTGACTTAGGGTCACCATAAATTGGAAATGACTTGAAGGCACACAACCCACACATACTTCAAATTATATACAGTAATTACTGCATGGATTTTTCTCAACATATGCTTCCATATCACAGCTCCCTTTTCTTGGCGATGGCTGGCTACACTCATACCCTTAGAAAGGCCAAAAAATGTGTTTCCCAGAGGATACTAAATACAAAATGTGACAGACCAATACCATTAAAAATTGGCGTTGTGATTTAATGTAGTAGAAAGAAACCAGCTTTAGCAGTTTCCAATAAAGTCAACAAAAGGACCCATTAGATCTTGTACAAATAATCCAATTACAGTAAGTTCATTATGGATTGCTTATTTTAATAGTTTCATTCTCAAAAGAGGCTCTTGGGGTTTAATGTTTTGCTGGTCCATGGAACATAATAAGTTGGATTTATAAATTAATAATAACAAGGAGGGAAATTAATTTGATTTAGAAGGTTTTGGCTATATCTTTTAGAAGATACATTTTTGCTCTAGTCTTTGGTTAACAGCCTGCCCCGCAAACTAAAACATACACAAGGAAAGGAATATTCTCTTTAGTATTCTATTAACAAATGGGTTGTGTATTTTAGTTTTGTTTTTAACTTTTGTATGTTTGTATAATTTAATACTGGTTTTAGCTAGATGATTTTAATTGTCTCTTAAATCATTATGAGATAATTTTTAAAAGGTTTTATTTGTGAGCTGCCTTGGGTACCTTTCTGGGAGAAATGAAACGAAATAAGTTTTAATACCCCATAGTCACATTTTATTGCAGAACTGATACAGAACTAGACCTATATAGTAGGTGTTTTACAAAGTTTTTAAAGTGGGGGAGGGTTGGATACTGGGTTTGGGGATTGTACTGTTTTAACTTGTAAGCTACCCTAGTTGTCTTGAACAGAGGGATGGGATATAAATACAATTTTTGTCACTTTGAAGGTTTCAAAACATGGTGCATAGTGTGTGTGCGTGTATATATATATATATATATAGAGAGAGAGAGAGAGAGAGAGAGAGAGTCCCAAGATCTTTTATGCATGCAGTACTGCAGAGTCATGTATCACCCATTCTGTAGCTGTGCATTTAAGTTTTGCAGCCGAAATGTAGAATCTTGCATTTGACTCTATTGATTGTCATTTTATTAATTTCTGTACAATTTTCTAATTTATCAAGTTCCTTTGGAATTCTATTGCTATCTTCCAATGTGTTAGCTACTCCTTCCAGTTTTGTGTCATCTGCAAACTTGATAAGAATTTCATCCACCTTGTCATCAAAGGCTGCATCCACGCTGCTCTGTTTTGGTACCACAACAAACTACCATTCCCAAAATTCCATAGCATTATTTCTGTAGTACAGATGCAGCCTAAGTCACTGATTTAAAATACAGTGCTCCCTCGGGTTACGAAATTAATTCGTTCCGCGGCTAATTTCGTAACCCGAAAAACCTTCGTAACCCGAATTGCCATAGGCGCTAATGGGAAAAAAAGCCGCGGCTCTGCCGCGGCTCCATTTAAAACAGCGCCGGCGTTTTTTCGTAACCCGAAAAAACGTTCGTAACCCGAAACAATAAATCCCTATGGGATTTATTCGTATCCCGAAAAATTCGTAAGCTGGGTAATTCGTATCCCGAGGTACCACTGTACTGAAGGGCAATGGCCCTAGGAAAGAAATCTGAGACCTCCTTCCCATCTGAAACACAGCCATTGATTATGACTCTTTGAAGACAGTTTTATAATCAATTGTGGCTCCATCTGACAGTGTTCTCATCTATTCCACATTTAATCAGTTCACTAATGAAAATATTATGGGGAACCTTATCAAATAAAGTGCTGAAATCCAGATAAATGGCATCCACAGCATTCCCCAATCCACTAAACTAGTGATCTGATTGAAAAAAGATATAAGGTTAGTTTGGCAGGATTTATTCTTGACATACCCACAATGGCTCCTACTTAACCTCTGTATTGTCATGAAGTTACTTGAAGATAGACTCCTATATAATCCATTCTAATAATTTTACAGGTATTGTGGTCAGGTTCCCCCCCCCCACTTTTTAATGATAATGTTTGCCCTTTTCCAGTCCTCTGGAACCACACCTGTTCTCCAGGATTTCTCAAAAATGATATCAAGTCGTTCAGAGAATACATCAGCAAGTTCCTTTAGTACTCTGGGGTGCAGTGTATCTGGGCCTGCAGCTCTGAACTCATTAAGGTTAGTTAGGTATTTTGTATCAAAGGGATACACTCCTCTCTGATCCAGGCCACAGCCAAGGTCTGTAGATTCTTTCTCTATAATATTTCCAAAATCCGTCGATATCTCTCTGCTTCTACTGCAAAGACTTTGGTCCATGCCCTAGTGGTCTCGCGACTTGACTACTGCAACCTTCTCTTGGCAGGGCTTCCTCTCTCTCACCTCCACCCATTGATTTCTGTTCAGCACTCAGCTGCTTGTATTGTCTCACTCGCTCGCCGGTATGACCATGTCTCCCCCCCATTGTCATCCCTTCACTGGCTCCCCTTTCCCTCCCGTATTCAGTACAAGCTTCTCCTGCTCACTTTTAAAGCCCTGCATGGGCTGACCCCTCCCTATCTCTCTAAAGTTCTTTCTCCCTACATTCCTACTCGTTCCCTCCATTCTGGTAGCCAAGGTCTCCTGTCCCAGCTCAGGATTTCCACAGCCCCGTCCCATATTTGTCCCTTCTCGCTTGCTGTCCCTCACTCCTGGAACCTCCTCCCCTTACAAGCACGACTCAACATGTCTCTAACCAGTTTTAGAACTGACTTAAAGACCATATTGTTTAGGGAAGCATTCCTGGGGAGTCTGTGATTGTGACCTGGTTGTTTTGATGCTTGATTCGATATTGGATATCTGCGATTTTAACTTGTTTTCTTATGATGTTTTTAATTGGTTGTTTTAACTTCTAGATTGTATGCCATAGGCAGACTTTTTACATATTCTTGATTTTACTTGGTTTTCTATAGCAGCGTGTACATTTACAGCACTTTATAAATAAAGCTAATAATAATAATAATACACACAAAGGATAGGTCAATCATTTCATAGAGTCCTAGAATAAGAGAGCTGGAAGAGACCACACAGATCATCCAATCCAACCATTTACTATGTAGGAATACAAAATCAGAGCACTCCCAACAGATGGCCATCCAACCTCTCTGAGTGCTCTGATTCTGTATTCCTGCATAGTAGATGGTTGGATTGGATGACCTGTGTGGTTTCTTCCAGCTCTATGATTCTATGAAAAACCTCCAAAGAAGGAGACTCCACCACACTCCAAGCTACATATTTCACTGACAGCTCTTACTGTCAGAAAGTTCTTCCAAATGTTTAGGTGGAAGCTCTTTTCCTGCATTTTGAATCCATTGCTCTGTTTCCTAGTCTCTAGGGTAGCAGAAAACAAGCTTATGAACATCTGGTTGAATTAAGAGGTAAATGTCAATCACAGCCTTTGTAATGCTATTGGGGAGGGAATCTATCGAGGAAAGAATATGAACAGAATATTTACAGTCTTTTCTGTCAGATAGGGCTACTTAGAAATAAGGATTGGGCAGATAGGAATGAATGAAAAATTGAAAGAGACAGCAGAGAAGGGGGAAATTATGAATAAAGAAATGTTTAGGCCAGAAACACTTAAGAGCACAATGGGATCCTATTTGATAGAAACTGAGGGGCTGTACAAACTGAGGGGCTCTATGCTGCCCCTGAATGGGCTGGGTTGGGGACGCGGCAGTCACACGCCACGCCCCCAACCCACTGGAAAAAGAAACCCCGAAAAGGGATTTCTTTTCCGGGCGCTACAGGGGCACCACAAGGGCCAGAGCACATCCTTATGATGCACCTCATGTGCAGTGCCATTTAGGTAGTATGTATGAGCGACATCATCATGGCATGTGCTGTCTGTACTGGTGCGTGCCACGATGGTGCCCGGGGCATGTGGTAGGGTTTCTGAGCGTATAAACGCTCAGCCCCTGCACAACTCTAGTCCGGGCCCAGGCTGGCGCAAAGTGCTGGTCTGTCCAGGCTCTGAGTCTTCTTGTAGAAAGAGTTCAAGTTGAAGTATTACATGGTTTAAATAAGGGATTACTGTATATTGTATTGTCTATGAAACCAGTGTAATGCAAGGTATTTCACTTGTTATACAACAAATATTTACTGTTTTATTTTTTACATCTCTGTCTGGATGTATTTTCATTCAAGATGTAGTGAGGTGAATTATTCATGCATTACTAAACTGAACTCAACAACCAACAAATCCACTTGTCTGTTATAGTGGTCAGTTTAAGGTCTGAGGATTTAGGGAGGAATCTCAAGTGTAAAGTGGCAAATTAAGGGATAGTAGCCAAGGATGAGAACTGCGGGACTAACTGTGGGTGCACCCACACTATAAAAATAATGCAGTTTGACACCATTTTAACTGCCATGGTTCCATCCTACAGAATCCTGGAATTTGTAGTTTTATGAGGCACTAGCACACTTTGTTAGAGAAGCCTAAAGACCATGTAGAATAACAAATTCCAGGTACTCTAGCTGTTAAAGTGATGATAAATTACATTATTTCTATATGGAAAAGAGATCTATCACAAGGTCTCCTTAAACAAACAGCTGGGTGCAAATGCCCAGCAGCACAACAATCTATAGTGCTCCCAGAAAGACCTTCACCCAAGGCCCTATCCTCCATATTAGGGGTGGCTGCTTCCATCATTTCTGCTGTCCTGGTCCTATCAGAGGACTCTTCAGAGAACAAGAGTTTCAGTCTATAGGACCATAAAATTGCGAGTAGCTGGCTACCCACAGATCAAAGACCCTGAGGGGTATTGGAGATTGCACCCTAGGAGAATATGATGTTAGAAAATATCTAAAGATTAAACTGGGCCCTCTTCTGGTGCATGAAAACTGAAGGCATAGACTCACTTTGTTGTTTTTTTTAAACAGAAAAAAAGACAGTGACAGCCTTACATACATACATATAACAAACATTATTACTTTCCTGCATACATACTCATA
Organism: Sceloporus undulatus; assembly: GCF_019175285.1. Lineage (NCBI taxonomy): Eukaryota > Metazoa > Chordata > Lepidosauria > Squamata > Phrynosomatidae > Sceloporus > Sceloporus undulatus. The sequence continues at coordinate 4,123,605 of NW_024802935.1, read as the reverse complement.
TCTAAACATTGATCTAAAATGCACTTCCCCTCCTTTACTTTGGATATCATATTGAAATTTTAATCGCAACGTTGACTTTCTGATATATCCTTTCTTTCCACCTCATATGCGTATCTTTTCCCTATAACTTGTTGATTTTATTTACTACTATTAATCTTTCTAATGACACATGCCCCTAGTCTTATATTAGTGATTTAGAATATTCATATAATCCACATAATTAAACTTTCAGTTTATGTGCATATATTTGTCCATTAAAGAGAAACTGCTATTTTTTTCTTTCCTGTTTAATCCTTGAAGGCAATTATACTATTTTCTCCTTTTTCCTTTGATAAATATGCTAAGGCATAGGCTCACTTTGAGATGACAAAACAAAGTACTCAGTTCTGAGGTAGGACTACTGGAGAGTAGGTATTTCCTCAGGAGTGGAAAAAGACAGACTCCAGGCAGCTCAGCTTTGGGTGGGGTCCCTGTAGCTTAGCAATATAACCATCTTAGTGCTGCAAGGTGGTTGGAAATGGTATCTCAAGATCCTGTGTGACAACCGTGCTATCCAGAAACTGAGTTGACTGACTATCCAGAAACCATTAGTCATGGCTTCTCCGGGCGTACAGAGAGCCATTAATTTCCCTTAGGCCATTTCCTAGCTTCCTAGCTGCTTCTCTTGCTTACCATTCTTTTTATTTGGTACCATTATCTTATCTCTTAGAAGAATGGGCTTTGCAAGCAGAGTGTCCCTGGTTCAGCCCCTGGCATCTTTATTTATTCATTTACTTCATTTATATGTCGCCCTTCTCCCAAAGTGGGACTCAAGGCGGCTTCCAAAAATAATAAATTAAAAATTGAACATATTTACCATAAAATTTCAAAAACCATAGAAGTCTCCACATTAAATGCTATAAAAACACTTTAAAAGCCATACAAATGTTTAAAAAAATAAATAAAACCCCTCCCTGCTTAATTATTAAAAGCCTGCTTAACCAAAATGGTTAACCTGGCTGATTGTAATGGAGGAATCACACTACATGCTAAACACCCTAATCCACTCTGAAGAAATAGCTTAATCTGAAATGCTGGAGAGCTACTGGTAATAAGTATTGACAATGCTAGGTTGGATTAATGATCTGAGTGGGTACAAGCTCTGTTATAATCTATAAAGAACAGGTTGATTTTCTTCTGAAATTCTTTTATGTCTTCTATTATTCAGCACAGTTTGCAGTATGTGCTCATCCTTTTCCTGAACATTTGGCATTTTTCACTTCATAGATGGTAAAAACTTCTCTTGTAAAATCTAGATCATCATTTTGCTTGCATGAGAGATTAGTGAAATAGTCTAATGGTTGCTGCAATCCCTGGTTTTCGCTTTCTTGAAGATTGGAATTTATATTATGAACTTCTAGTATGTGGGCCATTGCTTTGTTTTCAACACTTGTTGGCAGATTTTTTGTTAAAATTTGGATGCATTCAGTCTCTAAAGTTCACATATTGTTTTCTGTGGTCAGCAGCAAATCAACAAGAGGCTTACTATAAAGTTTTGAAAATATATGTTTAATAGTATTATGACTTTTAATCATAGATTGAATATTCCCATTGTCAAAGAGGAAGTTCTTAGACAATATGAATTTTTCTCACCAATACGACTGCAAACTTATGAATCAGATCCTGCAGAAACACTTTCAATATTGTTTTAAACCTAGGGAAACTCATAACCTCTGTGATGCATTGCTTTATTAGCTATTGTATTATCTTTCCTAATATACATTAAAATCAGAGTCTGGAGAACAGATGTGCCCAAAAGAATGAGAAACTACTTCTTAGATAGAAATATTTGTAATGCGGCTATGAATGAACAAATTTTTTTATTAGTGTCATAGACCAGCACAGGTAAAAAGGTACAGTATAAAATGTATAGTATTAAAAAAAGCAAATGAAAACATATTTAAAATTATCCTTGCAGCTTACATGGTTTCAGTACATCTAGACAGGTTTGATATTAGTATCCCACTGTAATAATTGTCTGCTGGATTTTAACCACTGCTGCACAACCTCTGGCTACATTAAATGTTATATTCAAGCCGGTATCTGAAAGCAGTAAGGGAGTATAGAAGAAACCAGTGCATCCTTGATATTTGTGCAGTAAAGGTAAGATAAGTCTAGATTGGATATTTCTATAGCACAAGCATTAGCGTAAAACATGCTCTGTTGTTTCTACTTGCCCAGAATCACAGGGGAACCATCTGTCTGCAAATGTGATTTTCTTATATCTACCTTCAAGGACAGCTGAGGGAAGTGCATGGCATCTTGCAAAGGTAAAAGGCCTCTGATGGTTAGATATTTCTAGGTTTACTAAATATGTCATGGGTGAAGAGAAATATCTGTTATAATCACTGGCAATAAAAGTTGGAGTGCATAAATCTATAGCTAATATTTGTTGTTCGATAACTGCTTTAGCCTGATCATATCCCAGGCTAAGCAGAAGATCTGGAGAAAGTCCCAAAGATGACACTTTAGTAATCACTGATAGCTTCCACTCTGATTGAAAATCATCATTCAAGAAAAACGAACTAGATCCAGTGGGACCAAAGTATAATCTAGGCCAGTAACTAAGTATGGACATCCATACTCTGGCTCCCACTTTCATAAATCCTGACTCTAGTCTCATAATTGAATTGGAGGCACAATTTGGAGCTTAAAATATTAATCTTAAAAATTTGGAATGAACAGGTATAACTGTGCAAAATTAGGGAGGGGCCCCAACTGAGATCCATATAGCAATTGGGCTACTGCTTTAGCTTCAAAAAGTTTGTGGTATGTAGCAGCCTCCTCTTGCCTTAAAGAGGGTAACTGCTGAGCTCCTCTGGTAATACAGTTATTAATCTTGTTTATCCACATTAATGCAGGCAGTCTTTCCTAAAAACATTTGATTATTATATCATTTGGGCATTGCACAGTTAGGCTTTTGGAATAAAAAAGAAAACTAACTCAGAAATCCTTTAAAAATAAATAGAAAAAAAGCTTACCAAAATAAAAACTAAATAGAAAGACAGCAAAATAGAAGAGCTGGAAGCACCCAGAAAATTTCAAAAGGCATAACATAATGTTTTTAATAATTAGAAAAAGGTCTTCACGTGGAAGACCCTTTTTGTGCTAGTCGCCCAGCATGTTTGCATCTTATCACAGACGCTGAAAAAGCAAACATGAATTTAAGGGCTACAAGTTTAATTCTAGTTGGTTTCACTTTTCCTTACTTTAACAGAAAGCATACCAGAAGAACTGGAGAATAAATAAGTTTTTTCAGAAACAGACCATGTTAGATGTGTTAGAGCATGATGGATGGGTCATGTTTTGACAGTTTCAAGTCACTTCCCTGATTCATTTTAAACAAGACATCACCAACAGTGAATTTCATTGCCCAGGTTACTAGTGTGACAGCATCTGTAATCTTTAAAGTAATAAAGACAAGCACAAAATTGTTGTGTCAAGCAGAGAACTGTACAGTGTTATAACTCCTGATAGTAGACAAGAAGACAAATATCAATACTTGAACGATCAGCTCAAGAGTCTTTACAGAAGCATCATAACATCACATCATCCCCAGTCATCTTGACTGATTTTAGATCCATTGAAACCAAATATGGTGTTTCCATTCTGCTTGGACTTTGACACTACAATTCAAGTAACTGTCTTTTAAAACTGAACAGAACAACAACAGCTAGCTAGCTAGCCAGATTAACTCAGTAGCAATACAGCTATAGGTTTCAGTGTACTCTGTTCAATATTAAGTACAAAAGAAGATACAATATTTTGGTCTAAATACGAGTCACTTAATCAGATGGTACTGATTTCCCAAATTTCTGTTGATTTAATGAGTCTTCTGTAGTTGGGACTAGGAATTGGGTTTAGAACGTTCATTTTTGTGTACTATTTCCAAGGGCTTAGACTATATGATCCATAGAGTTGTGTCTTATTTCAGCAGAGTAAAACTTTTGGACTACATGATTTTTGGACAATAAACGGAAACTCTGGGAGAAATAGTGTCTCATCCTCAGGAGGGATGAAAGAAACAAATATCTCCCATAAACTTGCTGAAGCAAAGGAGGGGGATGACATAGACTGAGGTTTACTGTTAGATCTGCAAGTGCTTTGAAGCAGGCCAACAAAGATTTTTGATTCCCAGTTGATTAACAATGTCATCAAGAATTGTTGTTGTTGTTGTTGTTAGCTGCCCTCAAGTTGACTTTGACTGATGGTGACTCTGTGGATGAGACATCTCCAAGACTCCCTATTGTCTACCTCTCTGGTCAGGCCCTGCAGACTCAGACCCATGGACCTGCTGATTGAATCTAGCCATCTGGCTTACGGTCTTCCTCCCTTTCTTCTGCCTTCCACTTTTCCTAGCATCACTGCCTTTCATTCTTAATGTCTCTAAAGTATGACAACCTAAATTTAGTCATCCTGGCTTTCAGGGGGAGTTCAGGCTTTATCTGTTCTAGGACCCATTAGTTTGTCTTTTTGGCCATCCATGGTATCCTCAGCACTCTTTTTCAGCATCACATTTGAAATGAGTTTATTTTCTCTCTATAGGCCTTTTTTACTGTCCAGTTCTCAGACCCATACATAGCCATGGGAAATACAATGTTTGTATGAAACTAACTTTAGTATTCAGTGTTATGTCTTCGCACTTTAGGATCTTGTCTAGTTCTTTCAGAGCTGCCCTTCTCAGAGCTGCCTACTTTAGCACTTTCTTCTTTGACTTTCTTTAGTAATGGTTCCATGTATTTGTTGTTTTCTGCTATTGTGTCATCTGCATTTCTTAGGCTGTTAATGTTTCTTCCTGACCTACAGATTGGAAGTGATCAATATACATTCCTATCCACAAAAACAGGAGGCGCAAAAGATCACAGTTATTACAGGACCATTGCACTAATTTCTCATGCAAGCAAAATAATGCTCAAAATTCTGCAGCATAGACTCCTACTATATATGTAGCAAGAGATTTCAGAGGTGCAAGCAGGTTTCAGGAAAGGAAGAGATACTAGGGATCCCATTGCAAATATACAATAGATAATGGAGCACACAAAAGAATTCCAGAAGAAAATCAGCATGTGCTTTATTGACTACAGCAAAGTATATGATTCTCCATACTTCCAGGCTACACTATGGAAAGGAAGAAAGTTTGGCATAACTAGGGAATTTATTACATTAACAAATAAGCCTGCTTACCTCTTCTGGCTTGAATTCAGGATCCGAGATGCCCACAGATGTTACCATACCTAAATCACTACCAATCTAGGTGGAATCCCGCCACCCAGATACATCCTGGGTTGAGGCCTGATTCAGCCAGCACTTTTTTTGAAGTTGGTGAGCTTCTGACTTCAAAAATTAGCTGCTTGAGCAAGGCTTCAATGTGGAATGCATCCAGGCAGTGGCATACTGCCTAGATTGGTGGTTATTTAGGTATGATGACATCTGAGGGCATCCCAGATCCTAAATTCAAGCCAGAAGAGGTAAACTGGCTTATTTGTTAGCGTGATAACCTCCTAGGAGTGTGTCTGTTCTACATAGATATAGCAGTCTAATATCTCTTTAACTGTTTGATACTTCTTTACCTGCCAAGACTCCATTGCATGGAAGTCTAGGGTTTGTAGTTTTATGAGGTACTTGGACTTCTTGCTAGAAAGTGCTAGTGTTATAGTTCAGGAGAATGCAGACAATTCTAAATGCCTTGCCAAATTAAAATTCCCATCCCATGACAATTAAAGTGGTATGAATGTGATTTAACTGTGTAGTGCAGAAACATCCTATGAGTGGATTACTCTGTTGAAGGATTGTGAATTCCATTCACTTCTACTACCCCAAACAAGGCCAAATTTGGGCTGGGTTCAGTTTTCTAAAAATTCTAAACATATGACTTCTACATCAGAACCAGTTGTTGGATCATAGGGCTGAGATCTTCAGTCTACAGATCTGAAGTCTTCCTAGGTGTCATCTAAGCTAGCAGCAAGAGAAGATAATTATCTAAAGGCATTTGTTAATTCTGTTTCTATGAACAAATGAAGTTGTATGTTGTCTGCTTCCTCCACTGTGCCCTGTTACTTGTTCTGTTTGACAGATCTTTGTTTTGGATTCTACATATGTGCACAAAACAACAGAATCAGTGGTGTCATCAGGCTTGGTGACATCCCATGGGGGGGGGACTTCCAAAGGAAGTGTCAGTGGCCTGACCCCCTGCTGCACACACCTCATGGTTTCATTGCTGGCTTGGCTCCCTCCTTGGGGAGAAAACTGGCCCAGTGATGAAGCCACAAAGGGCGCACTAACCCCTCCACTGCTCTTGCTGCCACCTTGGATACCTCCATAGGGTGAAAGCTAGGGCTATGGCAAAACAAGGGGCACACTTGCCCCTCCACTGCAATGGGAAGAGGACCCCACCAGAATATCACCCCTCCTGTGCAGTGTAACCTGGTGTGGTTTGCACCCCTTACACCTGTCCATTGATGCCACTGAACAGAACATCATGTATTATACAGATTCTGCAGAACATACAAACACAGGGTGGTTAAATAGTGCTATTCACATATTAGGTATCTTCAGATCCATTATATAGTTGTTTGTCTTGAAAGTGCAATGAAATGTGCATGCAATTATAGTGCAATGAGACTTGTGATGCAATGAAACTATGTGCCCTGTAGACGGAATGAACCTTGTTGTCATATTTGATGTGTTGACTATTAAAGTTGTGCCAGAATGTGCAACACTGATGTCCTCCCTCTGTTTCTGCCAATTCATAATCTGTGACATCATCCCAAGAGTTCTCTGATGCAAATTATAGTGCAGTTGGCAGTCATGGAGGATGTTAGAAAGCAACATTAGTATTACTTTTTCCTAGAAATGAAACCAGATTTTCTGTAGACTGGGGTGCAGGAGCCATACCAGATACAAATATTTAGCTGAGCCAATTCCCAGAACTTGGAACATTACTTTTGGGACCATAGCTCCCAGAATCCTTCAGAAGATAATTATGGGAGTCAGCATCCCAAAAAGTAAATTTTCAAAACTTTGGATATCTTCAGCTGTTAAAGGTTTAGAAACAATAGTGAGTCCTAATGCCCAACAAAGGTATCAAGTTGAAAACAAAAACCATCAACAGAATAAAACAGGGTAAAACCCACAAAAGAGACCACCACTATGGAAAAAGACCATCTGCTTACTAGCAACCTGATTCACTACATTTGGCAAGGGCACTTAGATGAGAACAAATAAAAATGATTTTATGTTTCAGAAAGGTATATATGGAAAGAGATATTTTTGTACTCCAGCTGTGCAGGATTTCAACGGTTAATACATCTGGAAATGGACAGGGAGCCAGTGAAGAACATAAAGCATTAGCTGAATAGAAGTATATTATTATGTCAACAATCTAATGACCCTGTGTGATTGAATTTGCTTGTAGCAATGCAGGCAAACTGCAGTTGTCTAAATTTTCCCAGATAGGATCTAGTGATAATTTTTCCTCTGTCACACCATCTTCCTAGGCATATTTGTTTGCTATAAGAGAGAGGACCTTTTCAGTAGCTGTTCCCAGATTGTGGTACTCCTTCCTCGGGAGGTTAGGATGGCTCCTTCCTTGCAATCCTCTGCAAGTAAGTGAAACCTTTTCTAGTCTGACTGGCTTTTAGGTATTGACTGCAATGGGCTTTTGATGGTGTTCTGTCTTGTTGATTTTTATCTTCAGTTTTCAAATACATGAAAATGTCCCCACTCCAAAGGTACTCAGAAACAATTTTTTGTTTTCTTCTGCATTTTCTCTTAAAATGGTAGTAGGAGGCAGTCTCCAGGCTGTTGGAGTAGAGGATACTGAGTGAGATGGTATACTATGATAGTCCTAGGAAAAAAGCAGGATACAAATAAATAAATAAATAAATACCAGTTTTGTATATTCCCCAGTTTCCTAAGGAATTTATCACAGTAGCCAGATCCCATGAGAAAACGGGAGTTAAACGTGATACAATGCAAAGATAACCAAGAAATGCCCAAAGTTTATCACACAAAGTCGCAGTTAATGTGGAATAAGGCAAAGTTAATCCACAGATAAGTGGAGGAAACCAGCAGCTTTTAAAATTTGGAATAAGCCGAACTTAAAAAGCTGCTGGCTTCTTCCACTTTAACTGTGGATTAACTTTGCGTTATTTCATTTTAGCAGCAATTACTGTGATGAACTTTCTGAATTTGCAAGTTCTGTTTAAATCAAAATTTAACTTAACTCTCATTTAACCCATTTCCCCCACAGGATCTTGCTAGTGTGATAAACTCCTAAGATATGGAAAGCATGCCCAATGCCACTTCCCGTAAGTTATACATTTCCTTAGGGCTAACTCTACCTTCACACAGAAGGAAGCAAATTGTTTATTTTGTTGTTCTTGCATGTTTTTACTGCCGGGCTTGTGAAGAACTACTTGGGAGATTTATTTGGCTGGATTTTTAAACACTGAGCACCTTGGCTTGAAGGTGGGAAGGCAGCCCTGTCTGGTCCAGCTGTGCTTAGGTTCCCTTCTTCTCACCTCTTTTTGGTATTCTGTGAAGCAATGTAACATATTAAACATGTCACTCAAGAGCTGATAGTTATAAATAGCTCTCAAAGAAGGTAATTTAATGCTTGATATGAGCAGGTGCTAAAATTACATGCATCTGGGAAAATTTGCAAGAGCTAAATTGCCCCTGCTCCCAGGGGGGGAAAAGTGAGCTGGCAGAGCTGGCATTGTGCTAAGCAGGCACCTGCTGGTGAACCCGTAATGGATAGCAAAACAACAAAAGAGCTAGAAATTGGGAGGGGCACTTCCTTTCATTGATTCCAGGCAGATATCTAAGGGGTCGGATCTCTCCAAATGCTTTGGCAGTGCTTGCCTACCTTGTAATACCAATAAAGTACCTTTAAATGGCATTAAGGTAGTTAAGTTCTTGCTAGAGAACCACTTCAGTCTCATTAGCATTTACATCTGCTTAAGGAGGTCAAAAGAACAGAAAGTCGTCAAAGAATGGAGCAGCCCTCTTTGGCCTCTTGAAGCACAAATAACCGCAATTTGCTCTAAAATGTTGATTTTTTAAAATCAATCTGTCCTACTATATTAACACTGTGAATGATTTGAATTAAACAGTGCAAGCTTTGGAGCACTATTCCTAACAGATAAACACACGCACCACTATCTGTCTGTCTGTCTGTCTGTCTGTCTGTCTGTCTGTCTGTCTAGAGAGGTAGCTGGGATAGAAATGATATATAATTATACAGAAGCCCATGGTATACAACTTTGTTATGAAATAGGCCTGAGGAATCTTTGGTCCTTCAGGGATCTTGGATGATAACTCCCATAATCCATTGCCCATGGTAACTGGGACTTCTGAGTGTGCAAGTTCAAAACATATGGAGGAGAAAATCTTCACTGTCTCTGTAATAAGTTAAGCACTAGCTTTTTAGGTTACATGCTTCATTTTTACTAGAAATATGGTATTATCATTCTTAAAGCTCCCCAGCTAGATAGTGCTGGTCTTGATTTTTAATGATTGAAACAGCAAGAAGGAAGAATATTTATGTGTTGTCTACAGATTTATTCAACCTCTGTATCATATTTTTGCACTCCAAAAGATGCTAGTACAGACACATGATGTTAAAAGTAAAACTGGCACTTTGAACTGAGCCTGGAAGTTGACAAATAGCCTATGCTAGTCAACCAACTACTGTTGAGAGAGAAGGCTCTTTTATGAGATAGGGATAACTCACATTCAAAACACTGAGGAAGAATCAACACATTAGAAAGAAAGTGGAATGTATTTTACTGAAAGGAGAGAGGTATTCTAAAATCTTGGACACTTCCTATCAATCATGTGAGGAATAACAGAGGAGAGAACACTTGAAAAAGAGTATTTTGGGGTTTAGATTTAAAAAAAAACCCACCCATTTAACAGCACATATTCATAAGAAGCATTCACATGTGCTCCTATGCTTTGAAGCATTTCTGCATTGTGAATGTTTCACTTGAACAAAAAGAAGGTTATTTCTGGGCCAAGGGTGACAGATGTTTGAGAATTTTCCTTCCTACACTTGATTACAAATAATTAACAAATACTATAACCTCTTAGAGTCAAGTATGTAAGCATATGAAAGAAAGGAACGGATCATTCTTGATAATATGAATCAGATTGTTTCAGCACAACCAGATCCTTCACAATAATGCTGAGGTTAAATTAAAGCCTCAGTTAAGCTTTTACAGTGTTGCAAAACAATGCACAGCATGGTGCCCTGTGTAATTTGCCTAATTAGTTCAAAAGCATGCCAAGAATGTCTCACTATTACATTCCCATTAAAATAGCAAAATTCATAATTAGAGTAAAATTATTGTGTAATTTTCATCTAAAATAGCCCACTGATAAAAGGACACTTGGACATTTCTCTCAGGCAATTCTGTGGCTTTCATTTCTTTTCTAACTAGCTGAAGCAATAGCTCCAAAGGCTGTATAATGATGCAATGAAATGTCAAACCAGTTCCATTTTGTCTAAGAATGGACTCAGAATTTCCCTGGGCTATATGTATATTGTGTCTCTGTCGTGAAATTAGAATATATGTATCACCAGGGATTGCTTCTGCCATGCCTCAGTTCATGCACTTGAATTCAGAGTACTAAAAGAAGAAATTTCTCTTCAGATCTTTACACCCCCAGAATAACTGTAAGAAAACACAGGATCTCTGAAATCTGTTTTATGACATGAACAGAACTTTAAACAATCCTGGGTTAAGTGTCTAAACCTTGGGCAGGAGACCTTCAGCTCTCCAGAAAGTAATATTGAAGTTTTCATCCTGCAGTGGTCAAAAATGAATATTACTCTGCAATATCCTGCTTGTACTCTTAAAATCTTGAATTGCTGTGGAGAAATTATTCTGCAGACAAAACACACAAGAATTCCACTTACTATGCAAAAAACAGCAGTTAGTTTTGCACATAAAACATCCACATTTTTTGAAGATAATTCATCTTCAACACTTTGACACCTTCAAGTAACAGGAAAACAATGCCCAAGATTCTTGCTGAACTATTATTCTTTCCCTATTTTTTAAACCTGGGAACAAATAATTACATATATTCTCTCTATTTCTACTTCCAGATGATGTTGGACTCTAACTTGTAGCAGCTGTATTCAGCATAGACAGTACAGAGAGATGCAGTGTCTCAGGGACCTCATTATCCCCATTCTTGGTCAAACAATAGGTCTAATTGTTTTTTTAGAAGATTAGTTTCTCTTATGGAAAGAACAACAAAAAGAGCCCCATGACACCTTAAAAATTAGCATGTTCTATCATGATGTTTTGTGGACTGTCATCTGCTTAATTAGATGCATGGAGTGTTATTTATTATGCATATAATGAATGGGTGAGAGTAGGACTGTCAACAGGATACTGATAGATCCAAGATTCATCCATGGTTACTAGACAACCCAAAAAATCCTATCCATCCTGTTCCAACAGTGTCAACATCTGTCTTCAAAAGTCACACTGTGTTTGTTTCTGCAAAGGGGTTAGCAAACGTGGAACCCAATGTGTAGACACCTTAGACATGTGCAGTTCGTCATTAATAATTTCCCACACACTACCATAACTGAGACCATTTTCATTTATGATGTTTTGGATGGTTGCTTGTCTGTCTTCCAGGATTAAACACTCCATTTTATTCACTATGGCCGCATCGTCCGACAATGATAGTCTTCTAGGTCGTGGCTCGCATGTGAAGGACATGTGAAGCCCTAAATGGCTTGGGCCCAGGGTACCTGGAGGACCGGCTCTCTCCGTACAATCCGCCCCGCGCACTTCGATCTTCAGGGCAGCTACTGCTAAGAGTTCCAGAGGTGAAATATAATTCCACCTCTAGGAGGGCTTTCTCCATCTTAGCCCCAAACCTCTGGAACGCGCTGCCCTTCGAGCTCCGCTCAGCCACCTCCCTAGCCCAATTTAGGAAGGGGCTAAGAACCCATCTATTCGAACAAGCCTACCCCTGACCAGAAACTCTCCCCCCCCTCGTCAGCACTGTAGGCCG
>NW_024802935.1:4110068-4111424 GCF_019175285.1 Sceloporus undulatus | reverse complement strand
GTTAATTTTATTGTTTTTATTGAATTGTTTTAATGTATATGTATGTATTGTTATTAGATGCTGTTCACCGCCCTGATTTTCAGAAGGGCGGTATACAAATAAAATTTTATTATTATTATTATTATTGTTGTTGTTGTTGTTGTTGTTGTTATTATTATTATTATTATTATTATTATTATTATTTGACCAGTTTGGAAATTCCTTTTCCACCTCAAAGAAGTGTCACAAGATGGGCAATCATTTCCATAAACTACCATCACCTCATCATGAATTTACTGGGCACTATTGCCCTTCAAATGCAGGAACTTTATCACGCCAAGAGCTTCAATCTTCTTCATCTTACACTTTAGTCACTTCTGACACAACCTGTAACAAAAATAAAGGCCATAATGAGTTGATTTTCTCAACATCATGCACTTTGGGATCAATGATGACATTGACAAAATTTCATCAATATACCATAGAAACCTCCAGGTGATAATTATTACTTTACGATATCCCCTCATATTTCTCACCAGGACTGTCAGATGTGGTGGCACTTAGCCTTAGAGGAAAGGAATAACAAGCATTCTCTGAAGAAATTTGCCAAGAAACCCCCGATAATGAGGTTTCCATAAACTGGAGTCAGCTTGACGGCACATAGGACCATCCCTGTGTCAGAGAATAGAATGCAACTTGATGTGTAATTTTACCACATGTGTTTGCTTCAGTCTTTTTTTTTCTCCTGTATGTATGTTACAGTAAATGAATGTGATGGATTTGTGTACATATATTCACTGTTTCCAATTAGGTTAACAGTGGGTTTAAATCCTTCTCTATTTTGTGGGATCATTTGGCCCCTTTTGAAAGTGGTGGTGGGGATTTCAGCTGTTTTGAGAGAATTGACTCACATTACTTTAGATATGAGATCAGTTTCTCTCCCTATTCTCTCACTATTTTTAAGACAAACGAGGCTTTAGGATAAGCTTCACTGGTTGGCAATTACAGCTAAAGATGCCCTCCACAACTTTCTAAGTCCTGAATCATATTTTCTCTTCCTGTGCTAATTCCCTATGGAAATAGTCCGAACAACATGAAGCAGGAAACTTACTTTAGTCTCAAATTCTGTTGTCATATGACACATCCTTCATCAGCAACAGCTCTCCACCAGATATTCCTTATTAATTATTTGCTTCACCAGTAACATATTTAAAGTAACTGATGTTTAAAAATGCTAATCTAATTGAATTTTTATTTTATTTCTTCATTGTTTTATGGTATATTTACTCTGCTTGGTGACCCTTCACACTCCTGGCTTCTATTTCCTCTACCCCCTTCCTTCCCAGCCTTTTCCATGGCAATACATGTGATATGGCA
>NW_024802935.1:4044210-4110058 GCF_019175285.1 Sceloporus undulatus | reverse complement strand
TCCAAGCACCCATCTGTCATCATCTCAAGCCTAACTTGTGACATCATTTATCAAGATTATGGGAGTCACCTGGGACCAAAGACTGTGAGGGAAAAGAAGTAGGAAAGCATCAGTAATAAGAGCAATACTGTATTAATCCAAATGTATCTGCAAAAGTGCTGGAAATTGGTGAAAAAAGGAGACACATCTCAACAGACAAAGACAAAACACTTTGGCTCAATCCAAGTTAACAGGCACTCTTTTCATTTAGTGTGCTGTCCCATACACAGTTCCATCTATTTACACAAACAGTTGATTGAGTAATTAACAATGCACTTTCCCCTCCTACTTGGGTCAAAGCTATTAAGGGTAAGATGCTGGCATCTATTAACCTTATTCAAAATTTAAATGGCTCATAGGCATTATTTGAATATATTTCTTCCCACACCAGTTAATTGCAGATTCAGCCCTTCATTTGTAAGTGTTTATATTTGTATATTGAAAGAATTACAATTACTAAAATGAGAAACTAGAAGCAAAGAAATATTAATTTTCTACTCCTGTTAAATGAGCTAAATGTGTTAAAACATTTTGCATCATTCTGTTTCAGTGTGTGGGAGAAAATAAAAATGCAACATTGAATTTGTATTATGTAAAAGCAAATCATTACATTAACCTCAGCAAAAATATCATTTGAAAGAACCAAAGATGCTAATTCAATACCTGTTTTAAAAGGGAAGAAATTAGACATGCTTCGAGAAATAGAACAATCCTGGGGAATGAGGGAGAGAATGGTGGAAGAAATGAGTGTTTTCTTTGTTGCATTTTTGTTGTATTAAAAAACAACAACACCTGTCATTACTTTTTAATATATATTTTTTTAGATCAAAATGTTTTTTCTCATTGCAGGATTACTGTGGTATGATGTATTTGGTGTCTAGGGTTGTCAGGTTGAATACAGGACAGGGATTATTTATTTACCTTTAATGTTGACAGATCCTAAGGCAGGAAAACATTGCATAAAGTTCTGCTAGACAAAACTACGTGACATCTCTTCTTTCATCCGCAACCCACCTTTTAGCTGCTGGCTAGTCAAGATGGGGAGGAGACAGCTGGATGCACAGCACTGATGTTATCCTTTAGAGTGGTGTGTCCAACAATAGCAATATAGCTGAATGCTTCATTACTGCCCCAGACTTTCCCTGCCCAGAAAATGGCCACAGTACAGGATAGGCTGGGATCAAAAGCTAATGCTAGTGTTGAAGAAGAAAATATCATGTAGGTCTGCCTTGTGGAGCTTTACATTTCCCTGCCCCAGGAACATTAAAGGTGCAGGAGCCCTGCGTATACTCAGTCTGGCAACCCTACTGGTAGGCCTTCCTTAGTCTAACTTTCTAAGGATCTAGATTAAATGGGCTGATTGAAGGTTCATCTTATCTGGTTTTACTGTTGCTAGATTATACCTTTAGCACTACTTGGTTATGTCTGTTTCCAGCAATATTTAGGAATTATAAAGAGCATAATGATTACTTAAAAACAAAGTTTTTTCTAAGCTTAATATGTGCTCCAGGGATGGCACATCCAAAAGCAATTTTATCGCTTACTTGATGACCTTGCTCCTCTGTGATTCCAGTTTTTCTTATACCTCGGTCAGGAACTGGTTACATGGATGATTCTGGCAACAAGAATATATCTGAGCATGCCTGTGCAGCCCATTCCCCCTGTTTCCCACTAGTGACAATGGGATACCTTCTGTTGAAAGTTGGGGCTTGGAAGGTGAACAAATACTTGCCTCTTGCTTGACGGAGCCTTACAATACCTCTTGCTGCTTCAAGATCTGTTGAGGATTAAAGTTACAGAAGCCCTGTTTCAGATAAAAATCTGGCAACACTAGCATACATATTCCTCTGCTTTTTGTTTTCTGTCATTACATAGCTTACTGTATGCTATGGTGCTGGACAGAGCAAGATACTGGAGACCTATATGTGTGTGCTGTCATTTTCTTCTTGTTATCTTAGGAAGATAAGGCATTTTACTTATTGTTCTGTTTTGGAGCAGCTTGTATGTGTACCCTAATGAGAGATAGTTCAAGAAACGTCCTCCTGTCCCCCGCAACTTTAAATTAAACCTAACTGTTCTGGAGCTTATGACATAGGAGTGTTTTTCTTCTTTTTAGGCTCGAATTAATTCAAAAATGACACACATTTTGATTGAGAAAACTGATATGTAGGGAAAAGGCGAGCAAGGTTGTGTATGTGTTTTAGAATCCATTTAAGCAAACCATTCTCTTCAACATTCAAAGCCATGGGTATTTGCTTGTTTGGAAGCACTTTTTGCTACATTCTGTGTGCACCTATCCCACGCATTGGTCAGGAGTCTGTTCATTAAGAAATGTTGTCACTTAACTATTTATTTATTTATTTATTTAACTCTTTATATACTGCTGTCTACCTAAATATCTCAGTGTGAGATATAATAAAACCCATCTTAATAATTTAAACAGTGTAAGCAATAAAAATGGCTTTAATGTGCTAAAAACTGATAAGGCAGTTCTGGATCAATGTTTCATTTAAGAAAGACGCAGTCTAGTTTGTTTGGTAAAACTGAATCCTAAACCACCTGAGTCTTTTTGCCTGCGACTTTTCAAAATTAATTCCCTCTTTATCATTGACGAGGCTTCCAAGGTTCATCCCAATGTGTGAAGAAACAGAAAAGCTAGAGCCTTTTAGGTTTTGCAATAGTAGTGAATGGGAGGAGCAGCAATTCAGATTAGCAACAGCAAGTACATTTCTGTACTGCTTACTGGTGTACTAAGCAGTTTACAAAGTGCATGCTAATTGCCCCCGACAAGCTGGGCACTCATTTTAGCAAATATGGAAGGATAGGAGGCTAAAGTACACAGTAAAAGTGTTGCTTATTACCTTTAAAGCCCTATATGGCTTGGGCCTGAGTTACTTGCGGGAATGCCTCTCCCTACATAATCCCCCTCACACTCTCAGAACATCTGGGAAGAATCTATTGGAAATACAAATAACTAGATTGGCTATGACTACCCAAAGAACTTTTACTGCAACGGCCCACAAATTGTGGAATGGCCTGCCAGAAGAGATCTGTCTTATTACCACCTTGAATGCTTTTAAGAAGGCAGACAAGATGGAGCTCTACCGGTGGGCCTATCAATCCGATTCTGATTAGGATATCCATCCATTAACCCATGATGATGATTCTGTGCAATTCTGCCATTACAAAACTGTCGTATAATGATAAGGTATCTTTTAATTGATATTATTACTATTGATGTGATGTATTATATTGGATTTATTATATTTTATTGATTTGTATGTTTTTATCGGGTTGTAACCCTGCCTCGATCCACAGGGAGAGGGGGGAAATATAAATACATTATTTTTATTACAGTGTGCCCTTTTTTATGTGGTGGATCTGTTCTGGACCCCCCCCTCCCGCGTAAAAAAACCCGTGTATGCTCAAGCCCCATTGAAAGTAATGGGGCTTGTGCATGTGGCGGCGGCATGCGCACATTTCGGGTGTGCACCCCACTAATCTAAATGGGATGCGCCGCCCCTTGCACCCCACGCGGCCCTCAGTTTATGCTGAAAGCTGTGTATAGTGCGTCCGTGTATGCCGTGGGCACACTGTATTATTATTATTATTATTATTATTATTATTATTATTATTATTATTATTTTGACCCGGAGGCCCTGGCTGGTACTGAACTCACAACCTTGTGGTTTGTGAGTGAGTGGCTGCAGTACAGGCATTTAACCACTATGCCACCAGGGCGCAGATTTGGCAATTCAGATTCCCAAATTATCACTTGGATCTGCAAATTAGATTGAGTCTAAGACAGATCTGGTGATAATCGTACAATACAAACTACCAATTTTGACCCTGACCAGGGCTCCAGGCACAGCCATTAGTACATTCCTAACTTTCAGTGAAGTCAGTGTTATATTTTCTGAACATCCAATGGTCAATGTCTTGTGCCTGGGATGCTGCCATTATTATTCCAGTAAGCCAAGCCATTACTTTGCCAAATACTGAATGCAAAGTGATTATATAAATGTCACAGGAACCAGTTGGACATAATTCATCTGGATAAGTGTCTATATTTGGCGTAAATGACTCCCCCCTTATGAAAATAGTATCCATATGTGGTTTCTTTGCCAAGAAAGTACAGGGTTGAACTGAATTACTTTATTAAAAATGTACATATTTCTTTTGACAGTGCTATTCAAGTATTAAAAACATAAATACAGAAAAATTACATTATCTGTAACTCTTAAATTAGTTCAATACACACAGAGCAAGCATATAATAAATCATCAGTGTCGGAAGCAAGAGAAAAAATCTAAGTGGAACTGGATGAGCAGTTTTAGTTGCTGTGATTGCCAAATTAAAATATTAAAAAGCTGAGAAAATATGCAGTGCTAAAAATATAGTCATGAAATTGTATATGAGTTAGAACTCATACACAAGGCAAATTCCTTTTTTAGATTATAGTGAAAAACAAAAAGCCTCCAAAAGCAAATGAGGGAGTTTGTGAGTAGTGCCTAAATGTTTGTGCTCCCATACAATTTATTTACAGGATCGGTATAAATTTATTGAAAACATATGGAGAGGAACCTGATTGACTCTGTGTTTGTGGTGTGGCAACCAAAGGGGAGGGGGAATGCATTCCTGGCCTGTATCAAAATGCATGTTCCCAATAAATGTAGGTATCCTTATGTTTCACATGGCAACCCTAAATGCAACACTTCAATGCCATGTTCAAATCTTCTGGAGAATTTCTACAGCATCTGTCAAGAGCACCATGAAGTTTAATTCATCTGAATAAATTATTCTTAATTGGCTGTCTTTAAAATGGAAACTCTTTCACAAAAGATTGTAATTATAGCAGATTTTATACTGAGTGAAAAAAAAATGAAAAACCTCTGTTTTTCAAAATAAATTAGGAGTAAAGCAGAATAAATGGTCTCATATGACACTGTAATGCCACATGCAGGCTATAGTACTATAATGAATGGTTGAAAGAGCTGTGTATGTTTCATCTGGTGAAGGGAAGATTAAAGCAAAACATGGTAAATTTCTGAATGGGTTGCCAAGCAGAAAATAAAGCAAACCTGTTTTCTAAATAAAAAAAATATTGATCCAGAAAGCAGAATATGAACTAATAGCGGTAAGCTGCAAGAAAGTCACTTTTGGCTAAATATAAAAAGAAACACTGTGATAGTAAGAACTTGCTTGATTGTGGAAGTGTCTGGATTAGGATGTGATGATTCTTCTAAGTAGAAAGTGGGTGACCTGCCACTAGGGGTGTCTTATTTACAATTTCCTATGTATGATAAGGCTGTAGGACTTAAACAACACCTGGGAGGCCATGTGATCACACCCCCAGACTAAGATGTTTTCAAGCTCCTTTGCATGGAGCTGTGAATCTTAAAGTTTCTGTACAAAAGCTCTGCTGTTGTTATGTGCTTTCTGGTTAATTCCAATTTATAGGATTTCTTGGCAAGACTGTGAGAGTGTGGCTTACTCAGGATCACCCAATGGATTTCTATGGATGTACAGGGCTTTGAACCCTGGTCTCCAGGCATCCAAGTCCAACAGTCACTACACTACACAGGAACTAAAGGTTCTGCAACACACTTGAATGGAACAATATCTAAAGTTGTAACTTCCTTGGTTATATAGGTCAGGCTTTCTTCACTTCACTTCATATTCAGATTCTCTCATGAAGGTCATACTTGTTGTAAAGTTGTTGTTTTATTTTTTTAAAGCCTAGCAAACTGTTTGGCCTTGCCTCATTGCCTCTAATGTGACCTAGTGTATTGAAGAGATAACTACAAACTGCTAGAACAATACTAGAGGACAGGTCTAGTTATTGAACTAAAGATACGGAGCTTGCCTGACTCCCCAGATGTTATCACACTGTAACTCCCATCAGATCCAGTTAGCAGAGGCAAGGGTGAAAAATCATGCAGTCCAACAACTCAGAAGGCTAGCTCAAGGCCATGTCCCTTGGACAACAGGCTATACTGGGCCACTACCAGGCAGATTAAAGATAATTTTAGTAACATATTTAAATACCAAGAGAAAACCACAATTTAAATAATAGATTTAAGCAAAGTTTGCTTTTTCATATATTTTTGAGCCACATTGCAGATCTGATCACTAACTTACAATTCAGAAGAGCAGTTTACAATATGGGGAGGATACTGAATAGTACATGATGTACTCATTACCTCTATCACGTATGTTAGTGATTAGAAGCAATGCTTACAAATTAACGCTGCTTACAAATCAAAATAAATACAATGTGGCCAAAAGCATGCAAAAAAAATTTCACCTGTAATATTTCAATGCTTTAAATGGATATTATATTGGGATAGTCCCCAGGGAGAAGAGAGGGTACAGACACAAAAGGGACAAGGACAGTATATAGATTCAGATGGCTCTAGGTCTTGAATCATTCATCTAATTTTCTATGCTTAGACATGTGGCCCCATACCATTCCACTTAGGGTTTTTTTTTTAAATTAAAAATAGTTAATGTTTATTTTTTTAAAAAACATAAGAACAAATAAATGTGCTTTCTCTTTAGAAAGAATTTATCTGTTCCATTCTAAATTTTTGTTCATTTTTATTTATTCACTGAAACAGAAATATAAGTGTCTTTATTACTACTATTACTAATAATAGTAATAATTTCTATAAGTTATTAATTATGATGACACTGTAAGTATATGTTTAGCTTTCATGTTTTAGATGAGATTCAATTTTATGTTTAGCTTTCATGTTTTTAATGAGATTCAGTTTTGTTTTATTTTTAAATGAGAGGGGAGAAAATATTTTTTTTATTTATGATATTTTAAAAATAAGAAATGATTTAAATGTTAAAATGTGTTATGAATCAAAAACCTATTCAGAATTCATGTAAGTTTATACTCAACTAAGTACTTAACTAAGGGGTTGAACAGACCAGCCCTGAGGGGCAGCCTGCAGCCGCCTCTTTCTTCACTGGATTAGGACAGTGGCAATTACATGCTGTGGTTCTGATCTGGCCTTTCTGTGATGCAAATGGGAGCTGCAAAAAGTGGCTCCTTTTTGCGCTGTGGAAAGGGCGCCATAGCTGCTGGTACTGTGGCTTTTCGGCACTCCTTTGGTGCTGCATCATCTGGACGCATTACCAGAGGAGCGCTGTGACGCCACCCGCTGTGTGGTGGGGTGCACAGTGTCATGCCGGCATGGGGGCAGAGTCAGGGTATGGATTATGTGGCCACCAGGCCCCCACTTTGCTGCCATGCCGGCTTTTGATACTGGTCTGTATAGCCTGTGAGTTAAGTATAAGTTGATACAAAATCCCAGTACTGATCTTTGGAATATATTTGATTTTTTAAAAATCTTCTGTTTTTATCTCCCCTGCAACTTGCATATAACAAAGTAAAGAACTTAAAAATAAGCACAATCTCCCATTTATCTCTCTCTTTTTAACATCATGCAGTGCACTGAAACAGGAAATAGCAAGACACATGGGAACTATATCACTTGTGCATTGTGCAGAAAAAAAAAGACAGATTCACTGCCTTTATATTGCCTGAGGTGGACCAGAAAACTCCACTTCCCCATCCCCATTCCTCAGATTCAGGGCGGAATTAAGACGTACTAGGATCCTGAGGCATGATGGCTCTAAAATAGGGAGTTCAAGAGAACCCACAGCAAGTTCTGGATTTCTGGAATTTGTAGTTTTGTGAGATATTTAGTCTTCCTTGTCAGATGCTCTGGTACTCCCCCCCCCCCAAAGTACAAGTCCCAGAAATCCATAGCATTGAGCCATGGAAGTTAAAGTGGTGTTAGCTCTGTGAAGTCAAAGGCTTCACCAAGGATCAAAGGATCACACAGTATATATATATATCATGCCAGCATTCTTGAAGATGCCAACCACAGTTGCTGGTGTAACATGAGGGGAAAAAAACTCTTTCAGAACATGGCCACATAGCCCCAAACCCCCACAAAAAACTATTAAACAGCTTTACTTTTGCAATGCAGATCCAGCCTATTTGATTTGTGTGTAAGTCTATCATTTAAATGGACAGTTGGGAATCTGAGCTAGCTCATGGACATCCTTCAAAGAGGATAAACCAGGTTTATCCAGCCCTGATACAGAGATATTTCTGGGATATATGGATTTATCCATGGAATTCTTCTACAAGTTTCATGTTAACAATGAACTTTTTAATAAGAGCCTAATAATATCCTCATGAATAATTATGATATATAAATACCCCACAATTCATGAAGACTCCTGGAGAGGCAGTCAATGAAAATAGATTTAATGTATCACTATATTCCATTAGAGATATTCTATTGCAATTCTGCAGGAGACAGCTAGAGGAATACTTTGAAATTTGTCTTACATCACAGGGATTCATTTTATTTGATTACAGTTTCCCCTTTTAGAAAAGATATTGTGCGTATCTCCTTGTTGCTGCAAGAAGTTCCCCCTGAAGAGTAAAGCTTAGAGAAATCATGTTCTTTGGACATTAGCACCCAGAATTTGCTAGCATGTCCAGTGACTGTCATAGCTGGGGTATTCTGGAAAATGTAGCCCCCCCAAAATTACAAGTATCTTGTGAACCAAGTAAAGGACCACATCCCTGCATCATTTTGCAGTGAGTCCCCTTCCTCTGTTCAAACCACAACTTCCAAAGTACCTTTTCCATGCTCCATTGAAAACTTCCATTGGAAGATGGTTTCTTTCCCAGCTGTAGTATGCTACAATAATAAATGTAAATGTAAAGCAAATGGAACCTAGAGCAAATCAAGCTTGTTCTCTCCCTAGAAGCCAAGATTACTAAACTGAGAATGTCATCTTTGGTCATATCATGAGAAGACATGACTCACTAGAAAAGACAACAGTGCTTGGTAAGGTAGAACGTAGCAGGAAAAGATGAAGATTACTTTCCTGAGCCAGGCCCGTAGCTAGGCCTTTAGGGGCCCTGGGGCAGAAAGTACATTTGGGGCCCCTATATATTTTTTATATCCTGAGTCCTACCGCGAGCCACAGGCGCCATCTTGGCACACCGCTATTTACATGGGGCGCGTGTCAATGACATGACTCATGCGCCATCTCCAAATGGTGCAGCGCACGAGGGATGTCACAGCACCTCTCCAGAGTGCTTATCCTGCCTCTGTTGCAGTGGATAAAGGAGCCGCATGTCGTGGCTCAGTTCTCATAATTTTCTACCACCAAACTGGGACAAAATGTAGAAAAAATGTAGTATAAAATTTACCCCAAAACGTAGGACAAGATTTACCCCAAAATATAGGACATTTAAGAAAAATGGAGGACATAACCAACTAAAATCCAAAAACATTATTAATTTTTTTAAAAAAGTAATATAAGTGCTTATATTGTGGAGATCTTGTTGCACCTCTGAGACTAAATGCATCTGAAGAAGCAGACTTTAGGAAAGCTCATGCTGCCAACTTCTTTCTTTCAGTTAATAATAATAATAATGTAAGAATTCAAAGACATAGAGATTTTGGAGCACCTCTGAGGCTAAATGCATCTGAGGAAGTGTGGCAGGAGGCAGCGGTGGAGGAGAACCAAGGGTCGATCCCTTCTTTGGGCATAAAAAACTCACTGGGCTTGGGTCACACTCTCTCAGCCTTAAGGGAAGGTGAAGAGAAATTCCCTCTGAACAAATCTTCCAAGAAAACCTTGGGGCAAGTCACACTCCCTCAGCCTCAGAGGATGGCAAAGTCAAACCCTCTCTGAACAAACCTCCCAAGAAAACCTCTTGAAGGCACACACTCGCACACACCCAAGTCACCAAAGGAAAACTCTCTGAACAAAGCAAGAAAACCCACTAGGCAAGTAAGTCACACACTCTCAGCCTCAAGGAAACACTGGCAAAGGCAAATTCTGAACAAACCAGGATGTTTTGAAATTCCTCCTGGGCGGAAATGTAGGACATGTCCTGGATAAAGGATGCCGTCTGGTCACCCTGCTAAAATGGAGGACATTTTGACATTGCTCCTGGGCAGGGCTGAAATGTAGGCCGTGTCCTGGATAAAGGAGGACATGTGGTCATCATAGCAAAAATGGAAGACATTTTGACATTCCTCCTGGCCAGAAAGTTGAAACATAGGACACATCCTAGAAAAGGAGGACATCTGCTCATCTTACAAAAAATGAGGATGTTTTGAAATTCCTTCTGGGTAGAAGTCTGCAATGTAGAACGTGTCCTATAAAAGGAGGCCAGAAAAGAGTTAAGCTTTGAACTCTGGGCCCCACAACATATGTCAACTCCCAGAATTCCATAGCCTTGAGCCAGAAAAACACTCAAGCCTTGATATCTGGGCCCCACAACATGCTCCAACTCCCAGAGTTCCATAGCTTTGAGCCAGGAAAACACTCAAGCCTTGATATCGGCCCCACAGCATGCTCCAACTCCCAGAGTTCCATAGCTTTGAGCCAGAAAAAGAGTTAAAGTGCTGCCAAAAACCCGGTTATTTCTCCAGTGTGGATGCAGCCTGATGAAGCCTCTCGTCCCTCCCTCTCCTCCAGAGCTCCCTTTTGCCAGCCTGCCACTCCCCCTCAGGCCCCACATGGCCACGACTCGAGTCTTCCTGACTTCCCTGTTGTTGGGAGGGAGAGGCTGGGCGGGCCATGCAGGGAAGACAGAAAGAGATTGGCGAGGTGAGGGAGGGCGGCGCGGGGCCCCCTTTGACTGGGGGCCCCAGGGCCTTGCCCCGCCTGCCCTCCCCTAGCTACGGCCCTGTCCTGAGCAGAGCTGTTGATGATAGGGTGCTTTGGAGGTTTCTTGTTCGGGGTCACCATAAATCAAAGTTGACTTGATGATAGTTAACAACTATAGTAGGTAGACTAGGACATTGCAGATCCTTAATTTATTGTTTTTAAAAGTATCTTCTTGTCTGAGCCAGTGGCCACACTGGCTGGAGAAATTCTGCAAGCTGTAAATATATATAAAGAAAATTTCCAAATCTCCATTCCACATTAACAGCGTTTGTTGCACTTTCTACCTTCAAGGCTTTCTACCTTCAAGGTAAGGAAGGCCTGTAGAGAAGCAAATCATGAGTAAGCTATAGGTCTTAGAGCATAACCTTAGAATGACACTAACTTTCTTTTGCTTGTTTAGCAAGGGAGGGAACAGTACTGGTTTTGTTATGAAGGAGAGTGAGGAAGTTGCCTAGGGTGGCAAGTGCTGAAGGGAGGCAGAGATGTAGTAGAGGAGAGGATTGCATGCTACATAGCCTGTCCTGCATTGCCCAAACTAGTTTTTCATTGTGCATGTGTCAATACATGGGAGAGGGCACTGTGAAATGAGTAGCTGGTGAAAACTGGGCAAAGCCAGCCAGTCACAACTGATGGAATGCTTTTTAATGGGAGGAGGGGCACTTGGTGCAAGGATATAACCTAGAAGCTTGGCAATTAAACAGAGAGATAGGGCCAGTAAGAGATGGTGATAGGGCCAATTAGGAAAAAAGGAATTGATAAAACCTGAATAAGATTTTGGGAGCTGAGAATGTATAGAGAGTTCAGAGGAAAGTGTTACTTTGTTTGAAATGGAGACATTACTCTGAATTTGTATAGAACTAGTGTAAAATGGGTTATATAATAAATCTTTACTGGTTTTGTTTTCTACAACTGACTATTTCCATTTAAGAACTGATAAGGAGACTTTGGTCCTGTTTCTTCCCAGTGAACCCAACAACCAGTACCTCCACTTGTCCAGTAGAGTGGTGACCATGAGGCCATCGTACCAGATCCAGGGGATATCAAGTGTGTAAGGACAACGTCAGTGATAGGAGTTCAAGGGTTGGAACTTCAGGACCAACATGGATAGGAATTCTTTCAAGTGCACTTCTGTCAAGTGCATCTTGGGTTTTTTTTAAAAAAAACTTTAGGCAGTAACATGTATTGGTCATTGATGAGAGTTGAGGACATAAGCTGGGTCTGCATTAGCTAAAATACACTGGAAGGCACCTAGAGTGCTCTGGCCCCAGAGCTGCCCTGATGTCCGCCCCATTACTTGGCACTCTGTTGCAATGCTAGGTGCTTGTTCACATATGCATCCTGCTAACTGTCCAGTGTCTCAGCTGTCACCACAAAGGGCTTGCTCTGAAGTCAGAATGAAGTGCCCAGCATCGATCACATGTCTAGGAGCTTTATTCTGACCTCAGAGTGATCAATCTCCAGTGATAATGGCAATGAATGACACAATAGGATGTGCATGCGAACAGCCACCTGGCATCACTACAGGAGGCTCCAGATGTGAGAAGATCCAGAGCAAAAGTTTTTTAAAAAAATCTATTTTAAAACAATTTACCTAAGGTTCAGTGCTAAACTGGTTGGACATCGTCCAGACAGTTTTCACCAGAACCAGAGATTGGACTCTACATCATCCAGTCTACTCACTGAGAGGATGGAGGAAGGCTGTTTTATTTGGCCCATGCAGACAGTGCCATAGATTCTCAGCAATTAGCAGCCTATTTCTCTAATATTATTGGCTGTTATGTTTTCTTTTCAGAAGATCCTTTGAAGCTTAAAATTTGCATCACATCATGAAAACAAATTATTATTATTATTATTATTATTATTATTATTATTATTATTATCCTGCCCTTCTCCCAGGGCTGGGACTCAGGGCGGCTTACAATATTAAACATCACCATGCAGTTAAAACATACAAAAATAGTATATAAAAATAGAATTAAATTACTACAATAATTAAAACAAATTCCTTGCTAAAATCAAGTACTTTTAAAAGATTAAAATGCTTCAGATACATTAAAACACTATAACAACACCTCATCACATGCCTTAAAACCTTTCTGTTTTTAAAGCCTGTCCAGTTTCTTACCAGCTAGCTAGACAACAGTTATATTTTAGATAATGGTAGTCTTTCTGTAACAAAAGTGCAATAGGTAGCTAGGTCCCAGATTCAATCAGGTGAGAATGGCTCTTAGTGGCCTTTATCCACCTTTAAAGGGATACTCTCTCCCAGATGAATATTTGAAAAAAAGAGACAGCACAGTAGTAAGATCCCTCTGTATTTCTTCTAGTATAAGTGAGACTGAAGCGCCACATGTGATAGTGTACATTCCATGGTTTACTGGCAAACAGAATAATTGCATGGTGTAAATGAAACATATTATGTGCGTGCACAACACAACAAACATGAAGAAAAGAGTACATACCAAATAAATAAATAAATACCCAGCTAGCTCAATTTGCTTATTTGGCATCAAGTAAATTTCTTTAATTAATTAAGCCATTTTTGATCAGCTCAATGTATCTTTTAAAAGTGTAACAGACCAATTATGATTTATTTCTAAATTGACATGTACCTAAAGATATGCAAAAAAGGAAGCAATTACACTGTCAATATTCTGGGCGATTGTAATTAGCTACTCACATTAGTGAGACCCCATTTTCTCTTATGCTAAGGGTCTGTAATTAGTGTAATTTAGATAATATTTCAATTACATAGATTGAGCCTATTATCTCTTCTAATATGAAACTAAGTACATTCTGTAATTGCTCTTTTAAAAAGCCAGCCATATCTGTTCAATCTCTCTTTCTCTCCCCCTCTCTCCTGCGTTCTCTCTTTCCCTCTCTCCCCTCCTCATGCTATTTAGAGTCTTTTGTATTATGCAAGACAGTGATAGATACAAAAGATGGTTATGGCTTTGTAAAAAATGTCTACAAGATAAATTCTTCAGGCACATTTCAGCCTAAGTTTAATGCTTTTCAGTTCCCTTTATTTGAAGAATCAACTACCAGAAATCAATGGGGTTCATGAGCGTATAATTTTGGAAGGAGAAAAGGCATTGAAAAGGACTCTGCCCTCACTAAAAAGCCATCAGCCAACTCATACTTTTCATCCCTTCACAGTCCAATTTTTTAAAAAAAATATCCTGATGGCTATTCCTTAAACACACTAATTTCATACCTTCCAACACTTCACAGATGAAAACTGGGATGCGAGGCCAAAGAAAACCAGATAGAGGTCAAGATGTCAAAAGTTATTAAGAAAAATACAGAAACTAAGAAAGGGTGCAATATTTTGCTTTTTCCTGAGCCTACTGGGAAGGGCAAGACTCTGCCACCTACTCTCACGTCCCCCTGCTGCTGAGTTAACTGAATACAAACTTCTTTTGCACTTTTAGCTTCAAATATGCTGTGTGCAAAGGGGGAAAGGGGAATTAGCAGAAAGAAAACAGGACATTTTAAAACCATCTGAAAAAGTGGGATGACACAGGATTAATCAGTCAAATTGGGACAGTTGCAGGATTTGTAATCTAGCAGGCAACTTGTGTTCAAGGAATGATCCACCGTGACCATTACAGAACATTCACATTTATGGGCTTTCCTTACAGGCACGTGTCTTAGTGTAGAAATCCCTTCCATGGGAAGCTAGGCTGGCCTCCCACTCTGTCCTCCTTTTGCTGGCAGGGAAAGCCCTTTTCATCTGGCACCAACTGGGCCTCTAAGGGGAGAATGTTGTATAACAGAAGTCCACACCAAGGAAAGCCCTCACACATGCCCCTGCACAGTGGAGTTCAGAGAAAGGCTCCTCCAACACACACCAGTTTTGAGGGAGATGAATACGGTGGTATATATGTTTTTTTGCCCTTCCACTAACAATTGAGTATCTCTGATTTTTAGCACCACACAAACTGTGAATTAGTTGTGGAGACTTTGCTGTCCATACTGCTGTATGATCGTATGTAATCTATCTCTCATAAGTCTAATAACTTTCTTCTCCTGTTGCTGTTTTCATAGTCTATTATACATTTATTATTGTTGTTTATGATGACCTATTTATGTTAATTTCCCCTTTTCTGGTCATTAATCAATGCCTTGGACACTTCCGAATGAAAGACCTTATAATTTTTTAAAAAACAATAAACCAATAAATTGTTCCTCCATAGAGGGAAATTATGAGAGCCAGCATGGTGTAATGGTTTGAGTGTTGGACTATGACTTCGGAGATCAGGGTTTGATTCCCCACTCAAACATAAAAATATCCACTGAGTGATCTTGGGCAAGCCCCACTCTTTCAGCCTCAGAGGGTGGCAATGGGAACCCCCCTCTAAAGAAACCTGTCAAGTAAGCCCTGTGATAGGTGCACCTTAGGTCAGCATAA
This sequence comes from Sceloporus undulatus, assembly GCF_019175285.1. Classification (NCBI taxonomy): domain Eukaryota; kingdom Metazoa; phylum Chordata; class Lepidosauria; order Squamata; family Phrynosomatidae; genus Sceloporus; species Sceloporus undulatus. Next base: position 4,094,883 of record NW_024802935.1, on the reverse strand, counting down.
GTTAGAAATGACTTTAAGGCACACAGCACCACAAATTATTCACTGATTTATGCAAGGAACCATTAGCAGAGACTAGAGTAGATGCATTTATTAAGTTGCTTCTCTTGTGCATTTGTTGTTTCCTATTGCTGGAATTTTGGGATATTAATCACTGAAATGTATAGGAAAGCATCTTCACTACTGTCAGACGCTTATTGGTTTTTGTTTATTGTCTTACTTATGTATTCCACTGGTCTGTATTTTGGTCTATTTAGGAGCAGCCCTGTCACTGGGCAGTGCATCAGAATAGCACATTCAGACATACCTTTAGTTGATTTATGTATTTTTATTACCATAGGGGGCACTATTTAGATTTCTGTCTTAGGTTTCCTTTAGAATATCTCTGATATGGTTGTATTACTCTCTTCATAAGACATACTGTAATATAGAAAAATGGCTACATCCTTTGATTCCCATCATAATAATATACCAGTTATTAGAGACATTTGAGGTACTGACAGCTGGCCCCCTCAGTTAAAAGTTCCACAAACAATTACTGGGTTTGGGTACATATACAAGTTAGTATATGTATTGTGTCATCAGGAATACAGGATGTTGCCTTAAACTGAATCAGGATTTCAGGCATGATGCTTGCCTAATCCTATGCATCAATTATAATACCTGTAATTGCCTGGTGGTATCTCATCCAAGTACTAACTAGAATCATCCCTGCTTATCTTCCAGGATGGGCATGTTTAGCATCCTATTGCAGTATACTGCTTGCATATCTAATCACCTCTTTGCATAGGGGTTCTGAGCCCAAAAGCGGAGTATGTGTGGCTCCTTGAAATATGATTCTTTAATATGAACAATTGGGATCTGAAAGTAAGAGTTATCTGCTCAGGATACCAGAATAGCTATGGGTTTGGGGTGTGTGTGTGTTTGCAGTATAGTCAATTTTTCCATCCCCCTCCTTCCCCCTCAGCTTTGCATGGCCAGTTAGTCCTAATTGAGCTGATTTAGATTTTCATCACCTTATGTCTTCCTCCCCAATGCAGACATGTACTCTGTTTCTGAAACCGTGATATTCCCCAAGCCTCCTGGTTCTTCTTTCTTCTACAGAGATGTTGGTTTCGTCAAGATTCACATTTGAAGGGGTTCACTGTTCCTTTCTTTCTCTTGTATTCCAATCCAGATGTAGATTTCAAACCTATGAATCATAGTTCCATGATGCTGGATTTGATTTGAGTAAAATAATACAGATTATGGGTAATATCATTTTTAGCAATCAATATGCAGGACTTCAGAGACAAACAGCAACAGATGGGAAATGATGGCACTTACCAAACATCTCACTGCCAATCCTTGGCAGAGACAAGAAAATGGCCCATGACTTTTGATTTCCTATCTGTTCCCAGGATTGGGTGAGATTTCCAATTTTTAAAATATAAGAACTTTCCAAAGTTCACATTTTCCCCATAAATTCAGCAATAGGGAAAAAATGAACCCGGGAAAAAAAATTAAAACTAACAGATACACCTATTGAGGCAGAGAACTTTGTGACTACTTCTTAAAAGCCTGAGTTTAAGTTCCTGTATAATCGGCTATATTGATGGTGCTGAATTATCCTCTTACCTCCCCCCCCATAGAGTCCTAGACATTAGCATCCATATGGCAGGTAGATATAGTGTGATTGGGGAGTCAATTAGGTGAAACCTTAAGGAAGAGTGGCACTACTGCTTTCCAACCATCTTCCTTTTGGTAGAATGGCTTGTGGCATTCACTTGTGTCCTCTTAAAATATTGAAGAGATGGTGTGAGTGGGGCAAGGTTCAGTGGGAGGAGAAGGGAGAGGCCCCATGTTTTTTAAATATAAAATTTAAATTTTATTTAAAAAACAATTTTTAAAATATTTCATTAAAAACACCACATCTTACCAAATTTTTAACTTTTCCCACCTCAAACTATGTACAAGTAAATTCATTTAGGCTTTGCATATGATATTTCAGTTTAAAGGTATAATTTTAATTGTGCTAGTTGTTTATGTCACAACTATTGCCATTACATTCAGTGATATATGGGAATTACAATTTATGAGTAATATCAGTACAAAAAGCGATATTATTGATTCTATGTGGTATGGTATGGGAACAGGTGAATGGGTGTCTGTGTCACTATGAGTTTCCCCACTGGGTGACACCAACTGTAGTGATGCCATTGACTGTGATCCTTTCTATACTAGGAATCTTAGAACCCCTAAGGGTCATGTAGTCCAACCCCCTGCCAGTGCAGAAACACAAAGCTAAAGCACTCCTGAGAGATTGCCATCTAACCTCTGTTTTAAAACTTCCAAGGATGAAGGAATAGCTGTATTACTGAACCTAGCTAAAGCAGTTCACGGAAAATTTCATTTGGTTCACTTTTTTAAAAAAGAAGTTTCCAAATTCAATGGATAGAATCTTGAATACTGATACACAGAAGGTAGCAAAACTGAAAGATCAATTCTTCCCTATCTGTTTACTTATTCATATTTTTCACTGGAGGGCTTCCTTGGCATCTGTAAAGGGACACAGGGTATTATTAAGATGGATGACAAAACAATATTTTATCATTGTAGGAGGCAGCTTTTCATTTTCATCATATGCATGAATATTTCGAAATTCCACTGTGTTGCTGGTATGTTCACACAGGATTACAGACTTATAGTGCACTCCTATCTGTGTTTACTTAGAAGTATGTTCAGTTTAGACCTGTGAAGGCCTGGAACAAAAGAGAAAAATGGGTTTTGTCTATTTGGTAAAACACTTTTGGCATGGAAGAAGTTTTTAAAAAGTCTTATGGAATATTTTCTTTTAGAAAGATGATTAAGACAATTATGACAGAGTATTCATATCTTTACTTCCCCACATACTTTCTGAAAACTATTTAGGAGATAAACATTTATCTAAAACTGCAGAATATATCTCACATCATTCTGTTTCCTGGTCTAAGTTCCTTTGGACAGTGCTTTTCAGCAGAATGTTTTATGTCTGCTTGGCACTATGGAAGACTAAAGAAGATAAAATAATTATATATATTTTAAAACTAATCTTGATGGTTTCTTCAACCTCCCCCCAGCTCCTCATAAATTAGCAAAGTTCAGATGTTCCCTATAGCTCCATTTGTAACAATATTCAATATTCACAAGATCATAAACCAGACTTCTGATCTCATATGCCAATGGCACCCATTCTGCAGCACAAAAAGAAGCCCCTTTCTGCCTGTCTGCTGAGCCCCTGAACTCCCAATAGTCATTCACCAGCCTTATGCAAATATCCTCAGATATTCCACTGATCAGCACTCATGCCAATATTTCATTCTTTCCCTCTATCCCGACAGCTTCCTACCTTACACAATCATACACAATAAATAAACCAATAACATTGCCAAATACAAGTCCGTGACATCACAGCTACTTCTGACATTACAGGATCTCAACTGATTTCCCCCCCTAAAAAGTAAATTTAATATGTAATTATTTTTTGAATAAACTGTACCTTTAATATATCAGGACAGATTCCTTTAAGACAAGCCAAACTATACATTCTGCATTTTATGTCCCTAAAGTGATTAAGTGACTTTCAATTAGTACGGAGATTTCCACCACCATCCCAATTTATCCAAACATTTCTTTTTTTTCTTCCAAAACAACCAAGAAAAATACAGGTTGTTTTTTTCCCCTCCATGGCTTTATTACTTCTGGAAAGTTTCCTTCTCAGTCCACTTAAATTCAATAGGGTTTCCCAGGTAAGAAGACATAAGATTTCAGTCTTAATTGCCTTAGGCTTTCAGAATTACTCAGCAACATTTGTGAGAAGGAATTCTTCAAACACACAATCTAGTTTCCTCCATAGAAATCTACTGGAAACTCGATTCAATCTAATTCTTAAATGAAACCAGTGTTTCTGCTGCTTGGCCTTGAATGAAGACTTTAATGGTTACCCCTAGTTAGAGATTTTCATTCCATTGTAATGAAAAACCTCAAGCAATTCATGCCATAATTTAGCAATTGATTCTTCCCTTGTTACCACATAAATTAAATATTTCCCTTTTGTGGCCCTCCCCCATTGTATATTAATGAAAACCTCGACTTTGCCTAATTATGGTATTTCAGATACACTCTGAGTGGACAGTAATAAAGTCATTACTGAACAGGATTACTGAGCTGATCAAATTGAAATAAAATGACTTTCTGTTTTACTTTCAAAACCATTTGAAAACTAAAACAAATCTATTCCCAGTGAGCATTAATCATCCTATTAAATCCACCTGGAGGATATTAACACATTGCAACTACTGCTTCTAGCCTGAGCTTTACCTCTAAATGGGTATTATGTGGTGGCAATGCACATTTCATAAAGATATATTGCTGATTATATTTCCATTAAAGACTAAAGCCAAGGCCAATGTCTAATTTTCTCCTAGGCTAATCTACAATAGAGCGCTTTTTCTTTGATGAGTTCATTGTTGAGAAGGAGATTAGTTTTTCTGTCCTCCACCTCATTTGCATGGTTACAAACCAGAGCAATGAGGTTTACCCACAATCATTTCCCAATTAGTACTGTCAATTACAGTTGGTTGAAAATATGATCGACAACTTCAGGGTAGAGCAAGTGTGCTTAACTGTATCAAGGGCAATCTGGCAGCATACAGAATAGTGTGTGTGGATCATACTCTTGGTTGAAAGGCATAAAAACACATTGCAAGGGGTAACAGCCTTGCATCAAACAGGTAGGCATCAATATGGGGTTTCACTTAATTGATGACAGTCAAACAACAGAGACATGTTGCAGACTAGAAGGCATGGCCGGTCTAAATAATGCTGAGATTGGATTCTCTTTTTCAGTCTCTCTCTCTCGGAGGACATTTGTGTATATGTAAGAGGGAGAGAGAATAAAGATATTTCATTTTCCTAACAAGTGACCAGCACTGTCCAAACTGATATCATTGCCCATATATTCATTGAAGGAAATAATAAGAAAATAACAATCATGGCAGTACTGATTATGTTTTTTTTATGTCACCACCAACACCATTATTATTCTCATGCTCACCATGGTTGACTCAAATGAAGGTACTTGAAATGAAGGACATAATGACATCCTCTTCAAATCCCACCTACAGAATAATCTGGAACATCTTCATCTGAAACTCACTCCATCTGAAAATTATTTCAAGTTAGTTCATATCAGATAAAGACTTAAATGTTGGTCCCTCCTGATTTTTAGGTGGGGTCAAGATTGCTAATCCACTCCACTTGAAGACTATTGCTCACTCTACACAAAGAAGTAAGCAGTATGTCAATAGGATTGTGGAAGTAAAGGAGAGATATTCTTTGATTGGGAGAGACTTGTCTTTTTGGCTCGATCCATTTGGATCTACCTCTGCCACTGTTATTCATGCTAGGGTTGCCATAATTCTCTACTAAAAACCGGGCCAAAATGTAGGGCAAAATTTGGACCAAAATATAGGACAATTGTAGGATAAAATTTATCCCAAAATGTAGGACATTTAAGGTCCTCCATTTTTCTTAAATGTCCTACATTTTGGGCTAAATTTCATCCTACAATTCTCCTACATTTTGGTCTAAATTTTATCCTACATTTTGGCCCGGTTTTTAGTAGAGAATTATGGCAACCCTACATTTATCTGACAGATGAGGGACAAAGCAAAATTGGTACTCTACTAGAACCTGAGCCTGAGTGAAATCCCAATTCATAAGGATCTCTGGGCAGAGATCTGTGACACCCTATAATCTTGGAGGTACAAGTAATCAATGGCACTTTTTTTGTTTCCATACCAGTGGGTCACCGAATCTGCATTAGGTTTAAATCCAAACTTTAAAGGAATTATCCAAGGCACCAAAACTATTTTGAGGATAGGGTTTAAAAGCTTGGATAGTTATTTTAAAGTTCAGACCAAATCTCAGAGCAGATTCACTGTCCCATGACCTAGAAGCTACAAGCTGCCACCTGTATCTAATGGTTTCTATCCGTTTTTGTGTGTGTGTGTGTGTAGTTTTTTTTTTTTTTTGTATTTTCTATTTATATAATACACAAATAATACAAGGAAAAAAACGTGGAGGCCTTGTTCATATGTACATCATGTACATATGAGAGCACTTGAAAGCCATCATGGTGTAGTAGGTGGTATTAACCTGTGGACTCCCTGATCAGCCACTGGGTGACTTTGGGCAAGCCACTTGATCTCTGCATAAGAGAGAGTCAATAGCTATCCTCCTCTCAATAAATCTTACCTAGAAAACCCTATGATAAAGACAAAGTTGACTTGAAGGCTTATAACAAGGACAACATACAGTTGGCCCTCCGTATCCATGGATACCAAAAACCATAGGAGCTCATCCAATTGGTTTTAATGGCAGTGCGCCATGTGCATGGCCACATTGGCATGGCTGCATGCAGGAGGATACAGCAGAGCCATCCATGGATGCTCAAATCTGTAGATGGTTAGCCTGTGGTTTGGGTGAACTTAGCAAAGGAATCTTTAAAAATAACCTAGTAGTATCTATGTAGTTTTTCCAAACACTGATCCAGTACCTCTGCTGGGGAAAAGTTGTTTTAAGTTCTTCAGGGGGTTACGTTAACCCTGGCTATTTGTTGATATGCAAAGACATTGTATGAAGATGGCAGATACTTTGTGGGTTTTATGTTACTGACCCCCAAAGCCCTATTTCTTTTAACCCTAGGATTTTTTATTTTCTAAAGTTATGTTATCTGAAAGGGGAAAAAATCTAAGCTATCCTTCCAACAATCCTGTGAGGTAGATCACTATTGTGCTGGTATTATTAGTTGGACAACTAAATAAAGGAGACAGGAAGATGATATCATTATTTGAGCAGCAGTGGCTTGAGGGAGTTTCTCCTAGCTCCATTTGTTCTTCAAAATCAAACCAATTAAGCAAATGCAATCAAGATGTTAATACATCTTGGGCATACCTCAGCCAGAAAATATGCCCATCAAAAGGCTCATATGGCAAAAATAATTGAAACTTATCACGTATTATCACTTTCTACCATTTGCTTTTGTTGCTTGAAGCTAAAAGCCATTTCAAGCTGGCAGAAGACATGTTCCCTGTTCATGGATTTAGGTGGAAACAGACTGGAGTGTGCGGAAACGGGCTGTACATTAATAAGATTTTAAAACACTCAACTTGTGTTAATAATTAAAAACATTTGCTTTAGGGACTCCATTTCAGCTTTCCAGGAAATGTAGCATATACAGAAAGCACTACAACTCTCTGATGCAACCAGTTAGACAACCAGAAGACTTCCTCAGTTTTTTTTTTAAAAAGCCATTCAGTGAAAGGATAGGCGAATGAGCGCAAGGGTTTGCTATTGCTTTTCTTTTGTCCCCCTTTCTATCTTCTTCGTCTTGGTGCCAGGGCCAGCTCACAGTGTATGTGTATATACCTCAGTTTCTTTAACAGAAACATTGCTAGTAGTGGCAGAAATAATGTGGAAATTACAAAAAAAAAAGAAGAAGAAAAAAAGAAGAGCAGTTCAGTAGACCTTTTATTCAAAACTAACAATATGCACATATTAAATGAAACAACTGGGTCAGGCATACCTTGCTTAAGTACATGCCTTACAACATTTCATATATGAAAGCTGGGACAAATGTGGCCAAGCAACATCAGAGTGTGGTCAAGATGGCAAAGATTATTAATGAAGAAGAGCATTCAAGCTAGGAGAGGCTGCAGCAGTTTGCTCTACCCTGAGCACACTAGGAAGGGCAAAGTTCTCTTCTCTCTTCTATTCAGAGTTAATTGAGAGTAAAGTACTTTTGCCATTTGTATTCAGCCTTCACTAAGCAAAGCCAGCCAAAGGGGGAAAGTGGGAGGAGGAATAAAAAACTGGGACATTTTAAAATCAGTCCAAAAAGTGGGATGGTAGAAGGTTAATGGGAATTATACCCTGTCAAATTAGGACAGTTGGAGGGTATAAGTAAACAAAAACATTTGAACTTCTAGAGACCATTGAAAGTTTCTTCCAAAATGCATCTAGGGATGGGGATGGGCAATGAAAGACCTGGTGAGGGAGAAAAGTGAAATAACTGTGAAATGGCTTCAGTTGTCAACAATAGTATTTGACACCTGAAATCATCCTTATCTCCAAGAAGAGCACTGCTTTGATGCAGACTGAGTTCAAACCAGCCTTGGAATGGATCTGCTGAAAGCAAACTAAAGTCAAATCAGTCATAAATAACTTTCTCAGTTATTTTCATTGGGTTGACTATAAGCAAAGTTTAGATTCAACGGTTTCAAAAACAAATGTAACTTTAAAAAAAACTGAGATATGCCACGTCAAACTATGTAATTTACCATTAACATGCTTGTCATGCCCCCTGCCCCCAGTGTGTGTGTGTGTGTGTGTGTGTGTGTGTCCACCACGACCATGTGTGTCCACGGTTCCAGGAAGTCAGCTACCGTCTTTAATTGCTGATGCCAACAAACTTTATTAACACCCTCCACCACTAGTCCAAATGAAGCAGCTTTAGCTTCCCTCAACGTGCAGTAAATCAACCAAAGATACAAAAAAAGTCTGAGGACACTGTCCTCATTCTCCTGAGGTTAGTTTTCTTCTCACTCCCTCTCTCAGGCTAAGGATGGTGGGCCCTCCTCGGATTCATAGAATCAAAAAAGCATAGAGTTGGAAGAAACCACAAGGGCCATCCAGTCTAACCCCCTCACAATCAAAGTATCCCTGACAGATAGCCATCCAGCCTCTGTTGGCGTAACACCTTTCTCAGGGGCCTCCCACTTGGATTTCTTTAGAATCCACATTTCCCTTCCTCGGCTGCCTGTCCCTTTGGGGCCAGGCCACAGGTCTATTCCAAGCCGGCCTCTCTTCACCCAGGTCCAGGAGCAGGGGAGTTAAAGGAAGGCTAAGTGGAGTCTGGGACCTTCTTCTGCACCAAGCCTCTGTCCTCATTGAGTCTTCCTCCACCATCTCCCCAGAGCTCTTCTGTTCACGCCCAGCCACCTCTCCCTGCCAAGGGGTGTGTGTGTGTTCCCAGCCTTCTGCCACCCAGACAGTTTCAAGTTCTCCCTCTTCACAGTCTGTCCAGTCACCTCTTTCCCAGCATCCTCTCTCCCCTTAAAAGTCTTAGCCTCTTCTCCCTTGGCTCCACCCTCCTTCCTCTTTCCTCCCCCAGCTGGCTTGACTCACTGTATTGATTAGCGTTGCCGGTCTCCTCGCCTCCTCAGCTCCTTCATCCCTTACTTGTATCACCTTGACATTTCTCAGCATCAGTTCCAATAGACTTTGACCTTCGTAGAGGCCAGGTTGTAGGAGCTTCCCCTTCTCATTTTCCTCATGTCTTTGTGTGAGTCTAGGGCTGTTGATTTGCACCCTGTCTCCTCTTCCTCCCCTGTCTCACAATGGTCTGTTGAATTGCAGATAAACCAATATAACATAGTGGTTTGAGCATTGGACTATGACTCTGGAGACCAGGGTTTGATTCCTGCTCGACCATGAAATCCACTGGGTGACCTTGGGCAAGTCACATGCTCTCAGCATCAGGGAAGGCAATAGCAAAGCTCCTCTGAACAAATCTTGCCAAGAAAACCCCATGATAGGTTTGCCTTAGGGATGCCATAAGTTGGAAACAACTTGAAGGCACACAACACAGAACATATGATCTATTGCAATGATTGTCCTTTTGGCCCCTCAGTGTTTTAAAATGTAACCTTAATTTTTCAATTACATAAGTGATTTGCATTTTAATGAACTAATTTGGAACATGGGAGTTTTTTTTTTTAAAAAAAACACAGCAGAATCCTATTAAATTCTTAGCAGGCTTTTAGTTAAAGTGAGATGGTTGGCTTGTGGAATCATATATTATCATTGTGGCATTACATTTGTTTTGTTTTTTAAAACAAAAATAGAATATGTGTACACAATTTTTCATTTAAAATTATTGGCATAGATGCTAGATTGGCTACCTAGTTAAGTATACTTAAATAAGTAGTATCTCCTGGCCTGACCCCCCTGAATCCTGATTTACTTGATAGCTATCACTGTGAGCAATGGAGATATCATAGAATCATAGAATCACAAAATCATAGAATTGGAAGAGACCACAAGGGTCATCCAGTCCAGCTTTCTGCCATGCAGGAACACAGACTCAAAGCACCCCTGACAGATGGCCATCCAGCCTCTGTTTCAAACTTCCAAAGAAAGAGACTCCACCACCACTGTCAAACTGCTCCTACTGTCAGGAAGTTCTTCCTAATGTTGAGGTGGAATCTCTTTTCCAGTAGTTTGAATCCATTACTCCATATCCTATTCTCTGGAGTAGCAGAAAACAAGTTTGTTCCATCCTCAATATGACAACCCTTCAAAATATTTAAGCAGGGCTTTCTAATAATAATAATAATCCTTTTAATCTCAGGGAATCCAAGTGGATTACAGCAGTAAATAACATACAATTAAAAGAGAAATGCATTAAAAATTCCAAAATCTCCAACCTTCCACCCCTAACATAAAAACACAACTGAGTCCTAAAAAGAGATTAAACCAAAAGAGAAAAATTAAAAACAATAATATACAAACACACTAAAATGAGACAAAAAAAAAATCAGGCAGAGTCCGGGTAGGGTAAAAGATAAAAGATGGAGGATGAGGGGAGAGAGGGGGGCAGGTAGATCAGCAATGGTGTTCTAGTCTAGAAAGGCCTGCTGGAAGAGATCTGTCTTAATAGCCTTCTTGAAGGTTTCCAAGGTGGTGATCTGACAGATCTCATCTGGCAGGTCGTTCCAGAGTCTAGGAGCGGCTGATGAAAAAGATCTCTGGGTCACTGCTGAAAGGCTAGTCCTCTTACGTTGTGGTAGATTCTTCTCAGCAGAATGAAGAGTGCGGGTGGATTATATGGGAGAAGGCACTCCCACAAGAAGTCAGGACTCAAGCCATGTAGGGCTTTAAAGGTTAAAACCAACACCTTGTATCTTTCCTAGAAATTAATAGGCAGCCAGTGAAAGGATTTTAAAACTGGTGTGATGTGGGCAGATCTAGGTGTATCAGTAACCAACCTGGCTGACATATTCTGTACCAACTGAAGTTTCCAAACTTGATACAAGGGTTGCCCCATGTACAGTGCATTACAGAAGTCGAGCCGTGATGTTACCAGCACAACTGTTTCAAGGTCTCCCTGCTCCAGGAAGGGGCACAGCTAGTGTATCAGCTGAAGCTGATAACAAGTGCTCCTGACTGTTGCGTCCACCTGAGCTGTCAGATGAAGGGACAAGTCTAAGAGCACCCCGAGACTGTGAACAGAGTCCTTCAGAGGAAGTATGACCTCATCCAGAACTGGCTGGCACAACTCCATTCCTGGATTGGGGATCCCTATTACAAGTACCTCCATCTTCCCTGGATTCAACTTGAGTTTGTTTTCCCTCATCCACTCCATTATGTCACCTTTTAACCTTCTCTTCTCCAGGCTAAACATACTCAGCTCCCCAAGTCTCTCCACATAGGGCATGGTTTCCAGACCCTTCACTATTTTGGTTGCCCTCATCTGGACATGCTCCAGCTTGTCAATATCCTTCTTGTATCGAGGTGCCCAGAATTGGACACAGTATTTCAAGTGAGGTCTGATCAAAGCAGAACAGAGTGGCACTACTGTTTTCCTCCCACTGATCACAGCACAACATACTGACGTTTTTACTCCCCTCCCTCCAGTGTGACAATTAAAAGCAAGCTCACTGGCACAATTCATCGATGCACTGGAGACTGATGGCAGGAGGGAATGGAATCATCAGAATGTGGCACACTGATTGATGAAAGAACAGACTTTTGTTGTTCGCTGTCTGGTAAACCCGGGTTAGGAGACTTTATAACCATAACAACAGTCTATGATAGTGAATACACAGGGAATGTGAAAACAAATCAGTTACAGGTATGTAACTCTGGATTGCACATCTGTAACTGCAATAGTGCATTCCAGCTATTTTATCTTTCTTTCTGAATACAAATAGTTCATTTTAGCCAATATAGACTGGCTTAAATGGAAGCTTGACCTTCCTAACGATTGCTCTCTTTTATGTGGTGGTCATTGGTTACACTCTGAAGGATTCACACATAAAGTGAAACTCATTAAACGGTGCCTCTTCTGACTTCAGATGTGAAATCCAGCTAATGTCTATTTCACACTAAACACTTCTCTCATATATAGTGAGAGAAAGAGAAATAGAGTGGAGAGAGAGAGAGCGAGTACATTATTGAAAAACCAATCTGCAGCAACATGCAGCATTTGATTTATATCTTTGAATTAACTGTTGAATGAAAGCATGGCAACATTAATAGAAGATCAAAGAAAAGTTCTGGAAAATGAATGTTCAGCCCCTAGAGAATGACAAACTTTGATAACATTACTTTAGAAATTTGCTAAAGTGTCACTTTTTCCATGCTCAAAATCTGAAAAATAATAGACCTTCAAAAATAAAAGCATACACATTGCATAAAAGATCAATACACAGTATTTATTTATATTTTTAGAGCATTTATATCACCACCACCCCTTCAACCAACAAGACTTCCATCACAGCTCACAAATTGTTAAGTTGACAGTTCCCTGTCCTTAGGGTTATAATGGAAAAAGACAGGACACACAAGGAAAAAGAGATGGCACTGTAGAGGTCACAGCAGTAGCACTTGGTCTGGATGGAGAGTCTCTCACCAGCCATTGGGACTAAGGCACTGTCAGGATATAGCAGAGTAAACTGGCCAATCCTGGAAGCGTGTTCTCAGCCCTTAGCAGCAAAGGTAACAGCAGACGGTTGTCTTCCAGAATTGATGGAATGCAGGTCACAGGAGCTGTCCAGCCTCACCAGGCTTCTGATGATTAACGACAGACAAGTGGAGCTCCCAAAAGTGCTTATCTTTATTTACAAGTGCAAACCAATTGTCCAATGCGACTTTTTCTCTCCAATACAAAACTAACATCCAACTCCTACTCACAAACCCAACACCAATTCCTGGAAGCCTCTGAGTTTATATAGACTCAATGCTATGCAGTCCTAAAACCCAGCCTCTTCCATTCATGGCTGTTAACTGTTTCCTGTGTCACCCAGAAAACTGTCCCCTTGTCTAAGCAGACACATGTTTACTTTACAGGCTTCCTGCACGCTGGCAGTAGAATGACCTTGTACACTCCGTGTTGCCATGCTCAGCAGCTGAAAGTCATCAGCTTCATCCTCTGGCTGCTAATTGCTCATGGCCACCACACATCTAAACATTTCTTGTCAGCTGTTAACCCTTGACAGGCACAATGGAGCTCTGGCCAATGTTCTCTCCTTACGAGACAACAGCAGTATTTGAATATGAGACAAAACTAACACATAGGCCTTGTATATGAGAATCGATTGTCCATGATGAGGACAGAAGTTTGAGGAAAGAGCACTCTTCTTTTCTAGCAGGGCACATGCAATACATGACTGTACAGAGCATCAGGGCTTTTAGAAAGAACAAATTTGGTTCAATATAGGTCAAATGGAGCTTTGCAGAAGAGTGATAATCAGAAAGAATGGACACTTTCTTTTCCTTTTGTGATTTTGTTGTAGGGAAGACCAGCCTCATCAGTAATGGAATGGATTGGATTTTCTTATTTATAAAAGGGCAGAAAATATTCTGACAGCATTAGGAAAAGCTTTTTTTTTTTTTTTTACAGAATCTCCAAGCCAGCATGGCCTTTACAAGCTCTCCTCGATCCCAAATAACCCCCTCATTCATTAACTGACTAAGACCTTGCATAGGTAAGGAATACTGGAAAGTATTCATTTCAAATCTTGTCTCTGCTGGACTCAGTACGTTTTAAGCAAACTTCAGGGATAACCCAGTAGCATTATATAAGGCAGCCACTCAGCAAAAATCAAATCAAGACAGAGACAATTTCATTATGTGAGAAGAACCTGAATTGATGGGTAGAAAAAAAATAACATTGCAAGAAGAAAACAACCCCAATAGTTAAACAATGCCCTACAGAGAGTATTCATGTAGACAGATGTATTACACTGTGGCAGGGTCAGATGTCAAAAGCATTTCATGTTGTGACTATTGCCAAAAAGAACAATTCTATGTCTTTTGTAGCAGCTGACCTAGATATAGTATCTCCCTCTTCCAATAAATTGCATATCCTTATGCTCTATTAGACATATTATGTGATCTTCAAACCCAAATGTTGTAACTCCAAAAGACCCCTGACACTCCCCGAAAGCTGTCTGCACCTCCAACAAATTTCAGTTATTTAAAATGGCCTTTTGTCCTAATTCACCAGCAAATATGATAATTTGGCTAACCTACAGTTTAGAATACCCCAGCCTCCCCACAAACTCCCAATTTTGTGCTTCTGTGACCCATGGAGGATTGGGATGTAAAGAAATGCCCCTTGTTCCCTGTGCCCACTCTCATGTATGCAATGCTGTCTGCAGGAAAGCTCACCAGCCTCCTGATTTAATAAATAGCAGTCATTATACAAAGATGTTTTTTATTGCCCAGGTCTTTTGATAACTGAAATATTGTTATGCTTTTTGACAGTAGTGCAGTTTGCTTCAGACAGGTCTCTCTAATAGCTAGGGATGGAAAGAATACATGTATAATTTTATGTTATTTCTTGGGAAATGGTTAAAAAATGATTTCTTGAGTTTTGGGAAACCCTGATGTGGGAAATCCTAGGTGGGTGAGAATTTTCTGAGTTCATGACTTATTGTGTGTGAAAAATGCACCTGATTTTTGTTTGTTTGTTTTTCACAGAAAAGAGCAAATAACATTTCCACACAGAAAAAAAGTTCCCTACATAGAAAAATAGTATTTTTGTGCAAGAAAAAATATCTTCACAACAAAAAATTCTTAGGGTGCATCTACACTGTAGAAATAATGCAATTTTATACCAGTCTAATTGTCATGGCTCCATCCTACTGTTACCCAAAGAACACATGGGGAAACTCTTTGGCAGAGAAGGTTAAAGATCCTGTAAAGCTACAAATCTCAGAATTCCATAAGATGCAGCTACTGCACTTAAAGTGGTGTCAAAGTGCATTATTTTTACAGTATAGATTCACTGTCTGACAAAAGAAAAATGCTGTTTCCTACATAGGAAATTGTTTCCTGCACAGAAAAATGTCAATCCTTTAGAGCAAAGGATATCCTCTTTTCTATTCTTTCTTGGCACAGAATAAGGTCTGAATTGCAAATAATCTTTGAAAATTTCACATTTTTGCCAACTTTCTTAGAGTGAGTAGAAAATGACTATCTTCTACCCTTTTCTCCCTTCACCTCTGGGACCTCCTTCAGTGAAGGCATTCTCTGTGACTATAGCTACTGAAGAGCCAGTGTGATGTAATGGTTAAGGTGCTGGACTGGGACTTGTGGATCTCTATATGAGCCATGAAACTCACTAGGTGACCCAGATAAGCATTCTTTCTCAGCTTGGCTTTACCTTACAAGGCCATTCTTGTGAAGATAAAGTAAGAAGGTAAAAGGTTGTGGACATCACATTTAGCTCATTGGCAGAAAGGTGGGATTTAAATATAACTATTTTTTCCCCAGTCCCACCAGGTTTAGTGGTGTTACTACACTCTTGGTTTCAAAACTTTTAGTTTCGTGTTGAATGATGGATGTTTTTTATTTGGGACAGCAAAAAAGAATTGCTAATGTAAATATTTTAAACCAGGGGTAGGCAACCTTTTTGAGCCGGGGGCCGGGTTGCTGTCCCTCAGACAACTGGGGGGCCGAAGCCAAAAAATAAATAATTAAATAATTTTTTAAAAAATTGAAATAAATAAATAAACTGGGACAAATGTAGGACAAAATTTTCAAATGGAAGGCACCTTTTTTAAAAAATGGAGGACACACGAAAAAATTTGCTGATTTTTAAAAAAATGTTAATATAAATGCATGTTTTGGAGGCTTCTATAGACAATTGCCCCCCTTGCCCGCTGCTTGCCCCCCCTTGCCCGCCTCCTCCTGATAGGCCAAAGGCCCCACGCCCTCACGCGAGAGGCCAAAGGCTCCTGCGGCAATCGGCGGCAGGACCGGGCGGGGGCCGGTCCCAAGGCCTTGCCGGGCCGCATCCGGCCCGCGAGCCGCAGGTTGCCTACCCCTGTTTTAAACAAACACAAATTGTATGGAAAAATCCAATGTTTGCAGGCAACCTGTACTGCAAAATGAAGATCAGACCTAGCCCTTGGAAAAGTTACTTTTTAAACTATGAGGCACCATAGCCCATGCAGGCTGCAAGTAATCGAAACTGTAGTCCATTAAAAAAAAATTCCAACATCTGCAGAGATCATATCTGTCAGATGATCCAGCATAATCCACTTTCCCTAGCTCTTAAGAAAACTTCCCTGGATGCATCTGAGAACCGGGTCCTCTTCTGGTGAAAGGGGGACTATAAATTGAGTCAGTATATTTATATTTTTGTCACCTACACACAGGCACACCCTTTCAGAAGCATTGCTTGAGGTTGTGGATCACATTTTATTCTGCTGACTATATGAGTGATATTTGAGCATGAATATAGAAAGCAATTGTGTTGACAGTTTTATGTCTGCCACCCTTCTTGGCGAGCAACGGAATTTATTTTCTTTTTATCCACACCTCTGCAGGGGTTTTAAGATATCTATTTATTGAGTTTGATGTGAGCAAATAAGCCTCATCTTCTCTAGACAGTAGAAACAATTTCTAAATGAACCTGAGGCTTTTCTAACCATATATCTCAAGCAGTTATTTACTTTCCTATCCTTAATAGAGATCTGTTGTTCAATAACCCCGTGCAGGTGTTACAGGCAACACAGATGGAAAGGGGTTGCAGGGGTAGGCATGCATTTAATCCTTTCTCCTCATGTGGCTCCTTGGAGAACTTAGCCAGATAAGGCACAACAGAAAGCTTTTCCTATCCATATAGATTTATTGTGTAATTGAGAACCACATGTGGTCCTTGCAGTCCTTCAGTTTGAATTGATGCCCGTGTCCAAAACGCTCCCCTTCAACCCCAAATTACACAACATTTGTTGAGTATTGACATCCATTGTCATAGAGAAAATGTGTGTCTGGTGGTGAATGTGTGTATATGTGCAGGAGGAGCATGGGGGATATTGTCTCTGGTAATGTATACTACAACTCCAACCCCATCTACCACTGCTTTCAAGCACATCAACCAGGGTATTTGATAGACTGTATCTCCCCACAAGCCTGCCCAAGCCCTGAGAACTTCACAAGAATCCTTTTTCTCAGTTACAGCACCTTTAGAGGCACATTTATTGAAGAGACAAGATTGGTGGCTGCCCTCAGCTCTGGAACTCTATTCCTTGGAAGGCTAGAGACCCCAATCCTTGCTGTTCTTCCATCTACAAGCAAACAATTTTATTTCTAAGGCTTTTTAGAAATAAGTGGGATTTTTCTTTTCAAAATAAATAAAGGTCTTTTAATAACCATTGTATGGCCTGGGGGGATTTTGGCAGACCTTGCTTGTTGCGCAACCAGGTAACAAGTAACAGCTGCTGCAATTCTTTCTTCTGTCATTAGAAGTACAGGAGATATCTTCAATTTTCAGTCTGGCAACCTCTTGCCTACAGCATTTAACACTATTGTAGCTTCTGAACACTTTTCAAAGGCAACTGTACAGACAGTGTGTTATGATAATCAAATCATGAAATAATTATTGCATCAACTACTGTCACCAAATCTGCCCTCCTTAGAAAAGTGTGCATCTGATGCACCACCTGAAGTGGAGCAAAGGCACTCCTGGCCACACCAGCCACCTGGCCTTCTAGGACCAATGTTGCATCCCAGAGTACCCACAGAGAGGGGACAACGCCACCCAAAATAGGCTTTAATCCAACCTAAGTTTAGCTTTTCTACAGACCAACATAACTTCTGTCTTCCCTTGACTGAGCCTCAGTTTATTCCTCAACTGTTTCCTTCATTCACTTCATTCCTCCACTGCATCCAGACAACAATCATGGCTTTCTTGGCATCTGTTGTAAAATAGATACAGAATTGAATACCACTATCATTCCAAAAAAAAAAAAAAAAAAAAAAAAAAAGGGGGGGGGGGGATCCTTACCTGAATGAAAGTTAAAAATGTCAACAGTCATTTTACTGCTCCATCTTGGAAGAGGGGGAAACTGCTATCAGCATTTCCCGGTTTCCCTAATTCCCCCCCCCCTTTTCCCCCCCGTTGCCCCATGTATGCCATATATAGCTTAGCATATACAGTGGGCCCTTTGTATCCACTGAGGTTTAGTTCCAAGATCCCTTGTGGATAACAAAATCTGTGGATGCTCAAGTCTCCTTGTATAAAATGGCAAAAATCAAGGTTTGCTATTTGGAATTTATACATTTTTTCAATATTTTCACAGCATGGATGTTTGATCTATTGATTAAAAAAACCATGGATATGGAGGGCTGGATGTATTTATAATTGAAAGAAATAGAATTCTCCTAATTAAGTTTAATTCATAAGCACACTCTTGAAAAGACAATGGAGTTTCTTCATCTTACGTCTCACCTTGGGATTCATTCCTATATGACTTCAATATTCACTATTTAAAATTTCATTGCAAGCAAATTGGTTATCTATAGAGGCTTGTTCTCTCTATGAGGAAAAGAATCACCTCTTGTGACAGATACCAGTTTTGTCCAAAAAGTCAGTCATTTCCAACTTGTTCTAACTGTAGGACTGTGTATCTTGTGTGACTACTTTCAAGATTACCTAAATTGGACCAGTTTTTTGTGTGTCTCTTCCCCTACTGATACCAGCATCCGCCACCCACTGGCTGTCACTGTCAGCATTGTCTAGTGATCCTCCGGTTAAATTGTCCTTGGCTTTATTAATTCCTTCTTCTAGTGTGATTGTTTCTCTTGCTGTGTCAGCCAAGGTCATATACACTGTTTGCCTGACTCCTTTAATTGGCCATAGGATGAGCAATAACAGGAAGCGGTTCTAATTTTCTTTACAGTCACTCTGGCATGGCTGTTTGTATTTCTGTGGCCAGTCTTTCTTGAGTTTAAGGCTGCAATCCTAGGCACATTTACTTCAGAGAAAGGTCCGCTTAGGATATGCTTCAAAGAGTACATGCATAAAATTGGGAGGTTTGTTGACAACTTAATTGCCACTGCTCTCTAGACAGGACATGTGCTTAACAACAGAGGGACACAGGGATTTCAGAGCCTACAAAAGTTACTTTTTGGATGATGACTCCCAGAATCCCATACCTGGTTTAGAAAAATAACTTTGCCAATCCCTAAGCTATTTTATACAATACCAGACATGAATCCTGATACATCAAGTTCAGTTTTGCTTATACCATCCTTTTCTAACCTGTGGATATGGTTGGACTGCAACTGTCACCATCTCTGACCATTGGTCATAATGGCTGGGTGTGGTGGGAGTTGTAGTCCAGAAACATTAGGAGGCCCAAGTTTAGGCAAGGCTGGTTTCCAAACACCAAAAGGTTGTTTAGACAAGTGCCTTTCTAATCCCCAACTTGTGATGCCATTGACTGAATTGTGGACCTTTCCCAGCCCTATGGAAAGATAGCAGAAATTAAACCTAGATCTTTATTGCAAGCAGAGTATGGCATCTACTACTGAGATATACCATTGAGATAGCAAAGAAAAACAAAGTGATGGGGTGCTGTGCCTTTTGGATCTCAAGCTGGCTAAAACTAGTTTATGCTAACATCGTAAATATGGTCATCGTTGCAGGCCCTTTGTCTATAAATCTGTCCCATCTGTGCTTTCTCCTATTGTCAAAACTAAATTCTGACATCACCACCTCCCAAAACAAATTCAGAATTCTGTATTTACAGTGCAACATAGGAAGCTGCCATATATATACTGAGACTGGCCATTGGTCCAGTTAGCCCAGTGTTGTGAGTGTTGATTTTAAATGACAACCCCACATTGCAAACCCCACTTTGTGATCAGTAGTCAACCTGTAGCACTCTAGATTTTGGGCTGCAGTGATGCAGGTGTTGGTATTCAGTATAGAATTCTTTTTGAGCTCTGTTGTAGTTGCCATGTGGCTATTAACACTTTTATACCATTCTTATTGTTTGCTGCTTTATATCACTTTATAAAAATTCTGTAAGCCGCCTTAGAGTTTCATCCCATGGATGGGGGAGGGGCAGTGAAAATAACTAACTAGCTACAGGAGTGAAATATAGTAGCAACTCCCAGTTGACCTTCTTCATAGCGTTAGAAGCAGGCATGAAGATTTAATTAATGATAGTAACATAATTAGACTTGGTCGGAGGATGGGATTGGACTTATTTCATGGCTTTGGGCAACTCATTTAAACCCCTGTGTGTCTGGTCCCTTTTGTGACGATAAATCGATAGCAACAATGCTGCTCACCTTTGAAGGACATTGTGAAGGTGAATCCTTTTCTAAAATAGAATGTGCAATACACAGCAAATTAGTACAAAGCTTGATATTCTGCTATCCAGTGACTGGGTAGCAATCTGTATAATGAAGGTCTGAGAAAGGAGAGGTTGGAATCTTTCAATATTTTACATTCACTTTCCTGTATAGTTTGCAGTGCTATCATTTCAGGCCTGTTTAAGTAAGACATCAATCTTGAGTATATGTTGAATAGTTATAAACTGAGATGCATGCTCACACCCTTTCTTATCTATCCTGCTAATGCTTCAGCTGGTACACTTGTTAACATGTCAGCAGACAAATTCAAAGGATGAGCCACAGATGGTTTTTACTAAGCATTCAATGTCATTAACTCTGTTAAATAAGTATCAGTCTATAATTGTTGCACCCGCTGCTTTTACTGTTTTTCTCCACTGTTGGGCTATTTAGAAGCCTTTGGGGCTCTTTAGGAACCGTTAGCTGTTGTCCTTTCGTTTTGCCTTTCTCCCCATGTATTGTGATCTTATGCTGAAGGAAGATTTGATTATAATTATGGAAACACTGAATGGCCCCAATTAACCCCAGGATAGTCTGCTGTAAGAATACATCTAAGGAGATTGACTATCTTGTCTGTTTAGATTTTTAAGCTTTTTAACAGAGGACAAATAGTGGGAAAAGACACATTCTAAGGTGAAATGATTTGGCTGTTTTGTTAAAACAAAACATCCAGTCACACAATTTAATCTTCTCTCTGTAAAGATATCCATAAAGCATAAAGAAGACGATTTAAAAAGATCCAGGTCTTTAGTATCTTTTTTGATGTGAAGCAAATTTTGGACATTTTGCTCCATTTATTTTTATCCTTACAACAATCCTTTGAGGAAGGCCAGGCTTAGAAAGCATGACTGACAGTAATCTTCAAGGCTGAGATGGTAGCTAAAACTGTGTCTTAAGTGCAAAACCAGATGCTTCATCACTCCAACTGGTGCATGAATATTAAAAGTAGAGGGAAAACAAAAATGTCTACTACTAGTAGTCATGAAATTTGGCTTTTCTCTTCCCACTGTTTTAGCTTGTTCCAATGAGCTTATGAAAAGTGATCAAGCCAGATCCTCACCAAAAATAAAATTAACTGAAATAACAGACCATGGGCTCTTTATTCTGCATTTTTTCGTAATCAAAGAACTCAGAGATAACCTCTCAATTCTCATGTTTATTTTTTTATTGGCAGATTATGCAGATGCTAAGCATTAAGCTCTAAACATTTCTCATTAGGCCAGTTGAAAGGAGTAATCCATGCTACTTTCTGCTGTCTCCCCATCTAGTGTTTTTTTCAGTGTTACTACTGCAGTGAAGGCTTAAATATAGTAGGATTTGAACATTTGTGGATGGCAAGTCCGCATTGTTTCCAATGGTGCAATGGTGCTGTGTGCATGTGACCACACCACCATTAGCGACAACTGGACTGAAGTCCCTCCCTCCCTCAGATCTTGCCCCCCGACCCAAAACCAGGGATGGAACCTCCAATCTGAGAGCCAAACCCTGTCCCCAGCCCCAGTGCCTTCCGGTTGACAGGGCACCAGCCTCCATCTTTGAACTGCCCCTAAAGCCCAGGGCAGAAGCCTCAGAGAGGGAGGGAGGAAAGACTTCAGTCCTGTTGTCCCTAATGGTAGCACAACCATGTGGCCGTGCTGTCATTAGGGACAATGAGACCTGAACATCTGTGGATTTTGGTATCTATATGTATGGGGGGGGAGGGTATCTGGAATGAATCCCCTACAGGTACTGAGGGCCGACTGTACTCTAAAGGCATAAGGTCCAGTCTGATCTTTGTTAGTAGTTGGATTGAAGACCCTAATGAATACCAAATGCTGTAGGCTATATTTCAGAGTATACCTCTGAGTATTCCTTGCTTAAGAGAACCCTATGAAAAACTCATGGAGTCACTATAGACTGATAGGGGATTTGAAGGCACACATGCGCATACCTGATGAGGTGACAAGGGTTTTTGGTTTGCTTGCTCTCAGTGTGAACACTTTGCTATCCTTGAAATGATGGTAATGCAAGAGTGCCAGCATGGCTTTTCCAAGCTGAAGGGAATTATCCAATGGGAACAATGATGTATCAAACTGGGAGCTGGCCTTGGTGCTGAAAAAAGAGCCATTTCCTGCTTCAACTGCTGCTTCACATTGTTCTTCATAAGAGTACACAACTCCTCTTTCCTTGAACTACCATGATGCAGCAGTCTCTTCTTAACGTTTGCCACAGACCTCACCAGTTGTGCTGCATCAGTAGCCTTAAATAGTGAAAAATTAACTGGGTTGTTAACTCTTCAACTCTACTGATCACTTGCCTATTTGACTACTCAGGAGAAGAGATATGAAGAGATGCCATTGCCACTCTCAAGTCTGCTGTGTGCTTGGCATGCTAGGCTAGCAGTTCCCAGCAACGGATGGACGTGCTGTGAAGAATGAATTGATTTCTTCTAAATGTCCTGTGAGCCCTAAATGCCTTCCCACAGCAGGCTGCCTCTCTGCATGATCCAGTGTTCCTGACTAAATATGTGACAATCTCGCAGTCTTGATTTCATTTTTCCCCACAGTCTCTTCTGTATTCATTCTGGCCCTTTTTCATATTGGGCTGTGAGACTTTGTGTTATCTTTCTGCACTGAAATGTGTGCAGATTTTAATTTTGAAGTGTTTTTGTGCACACTTTATTTCTTGGAAACATTCAAGGAAAGGTGCATATTTTCTTACTCAAACCTTTTGCAGTGAAAAAAAAACCTTCTGTTTTTGTCAAGCTTGTGAAGTCCATCAAAAAACCCTGACAAAACCTCTCTCCAATTTTGTTATACTTTGGATGAAGAATACACCCTGATAAGTGGCTCATCAGAAATATGGAAAGAAATAGAATATTGTTATTCATCTAGAAAAACTGGACCTTTTCAGGAATAAGAGTGGGAGCATTCACAGGTAGAAAAGTTATAGCAAATATGAAATTTCATGGCACAACAATACTATTTTCCCCTTCTTGTTACACAACAGCTTTGTCTTTCAAAGCTAACACTGATTTTATAATGTTTGCTCTCCTGTGCCCACCTACCATCTTTTCTGATACACCACTAAGAAGAGTGTTAAAACCACACAATTGCTGGGCATGCTTGTTCTGCAGACAAAGCATTCTGTCTATTTGTGAAATTGGCAGGGTGCCCTTAGAACATATCACTTTTCCATTATGTGCAAAGTGTTTTAATCCTGATCCCTAATTACCCATAATAATGATATTTACTGTGGCACTGTATCTCAGGGTCCATTATTAAGCCATTCATTCCATTACTAAATGTCTCCTTTATACTAGCAGGGCCAGGAGCAATTATGCCTTAAGATTTTTTTCCCTAATATACAAAGTCCTCATTATGTATTTGAGTGCCTGGGTTACCAGCAAAACCAATTTGGGATTTCACTCCACAATCAATATTTTTATTTTGCTCTAATGGCTTTGCTGCCAAATAACTCGCTCCAATCTGTGTAATGTTCCATGATGTAATCTTTCATAGCGCACCTTTTCTTCAGATCATAGCAACAACCTCAATAGCAAAGTTTTTGATTTGACAAAGCTGAGATATTGAAAAATTTCACATGTGCCTGAAAACATTCTTGACAGAAGGCTAGAGTCGGTTTTCCTGATGATAACCTAAAGTAACTTATATAATGAGAATTCCAAAAATACTGGCTGCTAATATGCCAGGAGCTTCCTTATATTCTACAGGGTCACCCCCCCCCCCAACTTGGCATCCCACTCCCATCAGTCAACAGGTCCATCCCAAGGCATCCATTTAAAAAGAAGCAACAGTGATGTTGAAATACTGTAGAAGCACATAGCAAAATACTCTTTAGAAGTCTAGAACCCAACAGTTGTTGGATTAATATACTGAAAGAAGTGTTATCTTTTCTAAATAAAGGTTGTAATTCTTCAGCAAGAGTTGTAGCTACAAAACTGATCATCATCTCCAGTCCAGCCCCCAAGCCCAGCTATTTCTTGGTTGGTGCATTTTGTCAAGATGGTGTGGAGGGATATCTATGCAGCCAGGCCTCTCCTCCTTCTGACCATATGACACTGGGAACAATACTTCCCGTGAGATCCAATATGTTTCTGTTCCTTATGGGTCACAACCCCCTTTGCACAGTGTTCCCCTTTGCAGAGAACATTGAATGTCTCAAGACAAATCTTCATGCTTTTGCAAATTGATGCTAATTTGCACAGGAAAGTAAAGACAATCAATCGTTAATGAGAATATGCAAAAATGCACACTAATTCACATAGTACACTTACTTGCATGTAAACTAGCCCTTAGTTGATTTGGTTTTTCTCTATAGGAGTTGAAATGGAACCAAAGTCGTGATTGGTCACATTTGCCATGCGTTCAGTGCTATATGATCTAATTACAATTAGAATCACAGAATCATAGAGTTGGAAGAGACCGCAAGGGCCATCCAGTCCAACCTTCTGCCATGCAGGAAATCCAAATCCAAATTGGCAGGTCCTTCGGTATCTTTAGAAACTGCTTAAAAACAGGACTTCACAAATGGTGGCTTTCACAGTACTGGTATGAAAGAGTTCCCTTCGTAGGTTGCATCTACACATCAGAATTAAAACAGTTTTACAGTGCGTTAACTTCCATGGCTCAATGCTATGGAATTCTGAGATTTGTAGTTTTCTGAGATATTTAGCCTTCTCTGTCATAGCAACCTGGTGCCACAACAAACCAAAAATCCCAGGATTCCACAGTGTAGCAGCAGCCAGTCTCCCCCTACACACACACACACACACACACACACACACACACACACTTTTCAAGGTCTGGACCCAGCAATTCTATTTGTGTTCTAGTTTTTCTAGACAAATGGTGGGAGTAGATATACTGTATTTTCTGGCATATAAGACTACTTTTTAACCCAGGAAAATCTTCTCAAAAGTCGGAGGTCATCTTATACGCCGGGTGTCATCTTATAGGGCAGGTGAAACTTCTTCTTTTATTATTTTTTTAATAAACTTTTTTGTATTAACATGTAGATACATACAACATGTATGAAACTTCTGAGCCAGACTGGAGAATCTCCGATCGCCGTATATGGTGTGGGGGGGGGAGCTCAAAAATGGCTGCGGCCACATCCCCACCTTATGCGACGATCGTATGAAAGCAGCTACCACTCTGATAGTCTTGGAGACAGGGAGGGCTGGGCAGGCAGGGAGAGCTGACCAATCCAAGCAGGCTTTGTATACAAGGTTTCCTGCTAAGTATCTGCATGTCATTTGAATTAAAATTACCATATTGAAATCAAATCTGATGGGTTTTTTTAAAAAAATTTATTTGGTGTGCATTGGAAGAGGGGTAGTCTTGTACAGTGAGTATACCCCAAATTCTATATTTTAACTGGAAAAGTTGGGGGTCGTCTTATACGCCGGAAAATATGGTAATAGGCTATATCCAATATCATTCTAGAGGTCTTATGCTCAGGCAGTGGGAATCTCATTTGTTCACTTTCTCAGTCCCTCTATTCCCCCCCCCCCCCGAAATCCACAAATCTTCCCTGCTGGTGGACAGAATGCAACCCATTGTTTCTTTTCACAGCAGAAATGAACACATTTTCTTTTCCTTTTTAAAAAATAAACACTGGCATCCTACATCAAGGAGAAGGAGTATCAATTTATATTCACAGAATTACATGATGATTATGCATTTGTGAATAAAAATACTATGTGGTTGAATATACAAACATTATGTTAAATACAAAATTGCAAAGCATAATGCATCCCTGAGAGTGCAATGTGGAATGCAAAATGTGAATATGGATCTGCAGTGAACAATGATCTCATGTATGCAATGGCATTGTATGAGCAACTTTGTATCTGTAACTTTCAACTGAATACAGGTTTCCACACTGGATTTAAAAAAAATCAAATTCTTTTGTAGGTGAACATAAAACATGTAGGCCAATACCTTAAGGGTTTTTTTTCGGCTGAAGGAGTATTCAATATTCATTTCCTAACTTAATAGAAATAAATAAATAGAACTGATTTTCAGGTTCAAACTACTGACCCCTTTCCTCCAAAAATTAGATTTAGAATTTGTGAAGTATTGTGCTATTGTAAGCCTTCAAGTCATTTCCGACTTATGGTGATCCTAAGACAAACCTATCATGGTGTTTTCTGGGGCTGAGAGTGTGTGACTCATCCAGGGATACCCAGTGTTAAACATTGCACACAATAAAAATAATAGCCGCAGCAGATGGGTGGGGGAGGACATTACATACTACTTAACAAGACTTAAAAAGGAATAAATTGAAATTAATGTACTGTATTCAGTTATGTTGAAACTTCAGGTATGATGGGATTCTATATCTGGTCAGTGTTTGATTTGGATGTGTTCTAAAAGTCTTCTTCCCCCAATGTTAATTTGTAGAAGATATTAGGATCAAAGAAAGACATATATTAAATTTGACAAAATTCAACAGAAATGGAACATTTTGCTTACTGTAGTTAGAAACAAACTGCAACTATTTTTACTACTCTTTATATAACTAAATGGAAAATTTCACATTGTAATGCCAGTACAGTAGTTTTCCCATTGTGATAATTGTACCGGTAGCAATGTAAAGCTGGAGAATAGAAAGAAAGGAGGATAGTAATCCACATAGGTCATTTGGGAATGTTAATGGAATTTCCCTCCCAGATATTACTCATCTGTGACTAAAAAAGGAGAAATAATACTTGTTAATAGCAACAGCCTTGCAGGAGCTATGTTAGCTGAGGAAAATAGGCCACATTCATCACACGGTTTCAGTTCTCTTCCCTATTTTTACTCCTTATCTCATTATCTCCTCCAGCCTTCTTTCCATCTTTGCCTTGCTTTCTGTTTGTCACAACCTGCTTGTGTGTAACATAGCTCACACCACCTCCCCCACGGACTCATACTTGTTCTCCTTTTCAGTTATTTCTACGTGGCTGTGGAACTTTGCCTACCCTGGGAGGCCTTTCCCCAAAAGATTCAGTCCTTGGGATGAGTGTTAACAACACAGTCTTTCCTTTCTGTTCTGTTCTGTTCTGTTTTGGTTTCTTACAGTAACACAGCAGAATCTGCTGCTCTCATAGTACACCGTCATCTTGCACAGATCTGGTTTCTATACCTTTGTCATTATCCAGGACTAGAGAAGGAGAATTTTGCTTGGCCTACATTTTTAAAGGCATTAACCTTAGATGCACTGCCTGCATTAATAAATGGATTAAGACATCATTATCCTATGGAACTCACACTTGTCTGATTTTTGTGATGCAGTTCTCAACTTAAAACATGTGTGCAAAAATATGTATATGAGGGAAAGTTCCATTTAAAAAGCAAAATTTCCTTAGACAAAACTGAAAATCAAAATAATAATAATAATAATAATAATAATAATAAAATTTATTTATATACCGCCCTTCTTAGAATCAGGGCGGTGTACAACAAAAGGCATACAACAATATAATAATACAAACATAATTTAAAAACAGTACAGTACAATAAAATTCATGCCAACTTGACAATGCTGACAGACGGGGGGGGGGGGGAGGGGAGAGCATTCTGGGGCGAAATAGTCAGGGGTAGGCCTGCTTGAAGAAGTAGGTTTTCAGCCCCTTCTTAAATTGGGCTAGGGAGGTGGCTAAGTGGAGCTCAAGGGGCAGCGAGTTCCAGAGGTTGGGAGCCGAGATGGTGAAGGCCCTCCTAGAGGTGGAAGCTAATCTAGCCTTTGGAACTCTTAGAGGTTGCTGCCCAGATGATCTGAGTGTGCAGGGCGGATTATATGGAGAGAGGCGGTCCTCCAGATACCCTGGGCCCAAGCCATTAAGGCTTTATAGGTAATATACTTGTACTGCGCCCGGAAGCGAATAGGCAGCCAGTGAAGATCTTTAAGCACCGGTGTTATATGACTGGCCCTGGATTACCAGTGACCAGTTGGGCTGCCATATTCTGCACTAATTGCAGCTTCTGAGTATGGTACAAGGGTTGCCCCATGTAGAGCGCGTTGCAGAAATCCAATCTAGAGGTTACCAGAGCATGTACCACCGTTTCAAGGTCCCTCCGGGCCAGGTAGGGACGCAGCTGGCGTATCAGCCAAAGCTGATAACAGGTGCTCCTGACCGCCGCATCCACCTGAGATGTAAGGTGGAGCAACGAGTCAAGGAGCACCCCCAGACTGCGTACTGAGTCCTTCATGGGAAGCGTGATCCCGTTCAGGACAGGTGGAACCACAGCCATCCCTGGACCGGGGGAACCTATCACGAGTACTTCCGTTTTCTCTGGATTCAGGCTGAGTCTGTTTTCCCTCATCCAGCCCATTACCAACTCCAGACAGGCCACGAGAGGAGAGATGCCATCCCTGGTCACTACATCAGTCGGAGAAATAGAGAAGACTATTTGGGTGTCATCAGCGTACTGATAACCCTGCACCCCATGTCTCCAGATGATCTCTCCCAGCGGTTTCATGTAAATGTTAAAAAGCATGGGAGACAGAATGGCTCCTTGAGGGACCCCAGATGTTAGGGCCCTCCTATCGGAGCACACGTCTCCCAGCTGCACCATCTGGAACCTCCCGGAGAGGTAGGATCGGAACCACTGGAGCGCAGTGCCCACGATACCCACCTCCGCCAGGCGCTCCAGAAGGATACCATGGTCTATGGTATCGAAAGCCGCTGAGGTGTCTAAGAGCACTAACAGGGACACACTACCCCTGTCCATGCCCAGACGGAGATCATCGACCAAGGCGACCATGGCAGTCTCAACCCCGTAACCCGCCCAAAAGCCGATTTGAAATGGGTCTAGATAATCCGTTTCATCCAAGATCGATTGAAGCTGGACTGCAACCGCCCGCTCGATCACCTTCCCTAAAAATGGCAATAGCGAGACTGGCCGATAATTGTTATGCAACAGGGGGTCGAGGGAGGGCTTTTTTAACAAAGGTTTTACAATGACCAATTTCAAATTAGTTGGAAATTGCCTTTCCCTCAAGGATGTATTGATAATCCGGCGTTAACAGTGAAGTTACTGCCGGTCCCCCCTGTGCCGCTAGCCATGAGGGACAGGGATCGAGAGAGCAAGTTGTCTTCCTAACACTTCCAAGGATCTTGTCCACATCCTCGATACTGACAGACTCAAACTGATCCAGTGCAATGGAGTCCACGGAACCTCTGGATGCCTCTACTCTTGGTTCTGCTCTAATACTGGCTTCAAGACCTTCGCTTATCCGAGAGGTTTTATCCGCGAAGAAGTTGTTAAATTGGTCACAGCAGGCCTTAGTAGGTTCAAGGATCTGGTTCGGGGCAGGAGGGAGCTGAGTTAGCTCCCTGACTACCCTGAACAACTCTGCTGGACGCGACTCTGTGGATGCAATACGTGCACCAAAGAACAAGTTCTTTGCTGCATCTATCGCCTCTCCGTAGTCCTTCAAAAGAAGGTCTAGGAGAGCCTTGTCGAGTAAGCGCTGGTGCTTCCACCAGGCATGCTCTAGCCGTCGCAGTACCCGCTTCCTTGCCCGGAGGTCTTCCGTATACCAGGGCTTCTTTTTGGAAGCAGGCCTGAGAGGACGCTTGGGAGCGATACTGTGTATAGCCCTGGAGAGATCCGTGTCCCAGATCTTGGTCAGGGCATCAACAGAGTCGCCGTCATTTCCAACCATAAACCCCTCTAGATCTTCCTGGAACCTTTTGGGTTCCATCAGCCTTCGAGGGTGGACCATTCGAATAGGTCCGCCACCCCCGGGAGGGATGTGGGTAGAAGCCTTGATCTTTGCCTTCACCAGGAAATGATCCGTCCATGACAAGGGGGAAATATTCTTTATTTCCGCCCACGGATTTTCCATGTCCATACAAAAGACCATATCGAGTGTATTACCCGCAGAATGCGTCGGACCCGAGACCAGTTGAAACAGGCCCATGGAAGTCATGGTATCCATGAATTCGCGAGCCACACCGGATGGAACATAGTTGGCCGCGAAGGGGATGTTGAAATCACCCAGGACAAGTAGCCTGGGTGATTCCAGCAGCAGCTCCGAGACCAACTGTGTCAGCTTGTTAAGGGAGTCTGTTAGCGCACGGAGTGGCCGATACACCAACAAAATCCCTAGACCGTCCCTGGCCTTCAGGGTCAAGTAAATACACTCGATGTAGGAAGTTTAACAAACATGGTTCCTGGAAAGAGACAAGGTGTTCTTATGGATCAAAGCAACACCCCCCCCCCCCCCCCTTAACCTGGTCTGGTCCTTCACTGAGTACCTGGCTGGTAGGGCCTGAGCCCACACTGCTTCCCCTTCAGGCCCAAGCCAGGTCTCAGTTATGCAAGCCAGGTCACAGTTGTTGTCCTCGAGCAGGTCGTGAATGATATGGGACTTGTTTTTAATGGACCTGGCATTGCACAGGAGCAGATACAGGGTTTGTGGTACGATTGGAATGACCCTCAGGTCCCTTTGGTTAGGAGGGGGACAGGAAGGAGAGATAGATATTAAGCATTGATCCCTCCTTCCCCTGTAACGCAAGTCCGCACTCCTACCGCCATACCTCCCCCTGCCCCACACTAGCTGAATAGGAGCTCCGCTAGCACTAGAAGAATTACCCTCTGCCTCCCCAGCCAAAACATTCCCCACATCCATATCCTCCCCCTCCCCCTGCAACGCCGCAATGAGGACAGAGAGAAGACACCAGAGTCATTCTCTGTCTAGTGCTGGCACAGGACGTCCCCAAGCTCTAGCGCAGTTGCTAATAGCGCAACTGCGCAACTGCGGAGTTGTAAAAGTCCGGCAACAGTCCGTGGGCGGTCTCCTGAGTAGCCTCTCAGCTTGGCTTGGAGCTGGCTGGTGGTGAAAGAGCAGGGCAGAAGAAGCCTCAAAGCCTTGGCCCCGCCCCCTGTCCAAGTTCCTTGCCTTTAGCTGCTGCCCTGGTGGAAAAAGGCACAGGCACACACAGAGTAGCCTCTCAGCTTGGGATTTTGTTTTCAACCACCCCCACCCTCTCATATTGAAGATTAAACTGAGTGAAATGGATTTATGATGAGAGTAGATCTTGCAAACTGAAGACTGAACAGTCTGGACCATGCTAGTTTAGGGATTCTGGGAGTTTGTAGCTCCAAAAGTAACATTTTCAACCTCTGGACGGAGTATTTGTGAAACTGAGAAGGACTCAGTGTAGAAAGAAGAAACCCTTAAAGTGAACAAAATTTGGCTACCTGTCCTGAAGAATAGCAAAATAAGGACTCAGCAAATGCAAATGGGAAACCATTCAGAGTCAGGGGCTTTCCTAGCAAATAATTGATCACCAATTAGCAGACATTAATCCTCGTTTGCATTAGCCTCCTAGCCTGAGGCCAGCCATCAGCACAAAACAATACATATGCAAATCACTCCTGCATTCCCAGGCTCACACAGTATATATACACCCAATTTTTCCAGGCAAAGCATTCTCTGAAGATGCCAGCCACAGATGCTGGCAAAACGTCAGAAAGAAACTCTGCTAGAACATGGCCACATAGCCCGAAAAACCCACAAAAAAACTATTGTTCCATCTTGTTCCCATTTCCACCTGCATGAATAATTTAGGATGCTGAGCATTTGGGTTTAGCTAGGTCCTACACTTGTGGGACCAATTTAAACAGTACAGCATGGGAGAAAGCATCTAATCCGGATGCACCATTCGTTGGCTGTAGCTCTGTGTTCTTTGTACCATATAGTTCCACTCCAAGGAACTACAGCTTGTCTCCTGTTGCTCACTGCAGCAGTTCAAGCAATGATGGGGCAAGGCATGACACTGTCAAGTCTCTGTTTATTGAAGTATGCAAAAATACAGGTTAGAATGACAAAATATGTGTCTTTTTAAGTGCTGCCACTGCCTTTGATTAATGGTTCTGCAAGATGATGAGAGGATACAGATTTACTTACAGAGTTAAGTCATCATGGAATCACTTCAGAATAAACCATTCTTGTGAAACCAATGTGCAGTATTTCACCTTCCCATTAAAAGCCACAGCAGATGACTGGGAAGCTGGAGGATGAGAGACAAATTTCAAAATGTCAATGACTAGAAAGGACAGAGGGCAGCTGGAAGAAACAGAGGAATATTCCTCCTACTGAAATATGATAGCATATTCATTACATAAATTATATGCATCACCAGGGGGTGGAATCAAACAGAGTTAGTTTGGTACAATGTCTAGAGTGTAGGATTAATATACAGGAAGTCATAAAGCCCAGTGATTGTCTTAGTGGGTTATAATCTTCCCCTGCCCCCACTTCCAAAAAACCTAGTTAGAATAAAGAGAATAAAAATATTGAAACCTTTTTTTTAAAATTACAGTACCATTAAAAGAAAAGGTCTCCACAAATTTAGCTCACTAGTTCTAAGACCTTGGGAGACTCAGAGCCTGGGGAAGTTTCTTGTTGGGTTAAAACTCCCATGGCTGGTATTATGGTCCAAAAAAAGAAAAAGAAAAAAAAAGAAAGAAAATAAATCCACATTCTGGCTCCATATTGTTCTACAGCATTTGCCTTTTTTTCTCTCTGAGAAATTTAGATCCAAATTAGTACTTTTAAGTGTTTGGGATTTTTAATTTTTTTTTAATAACATTGAAAGGGGACATGGTTCAGATGTGGACCATGATATGGAAAAGGAATTTAATTTATCAGTATTGATCAGATCCCTTCCTGACAGCTATTTGGCCAGAAGGAATTCCAAGGGAGTTATATCAGGATCACCGGGGGGCAAAAGAGGTATATGCTCCCTTTCCCCATGACTCTGTTTGATAAATACATCTAATCATGGCAAGACATGTACTTAACATCGTATCTAATTTGGCTCTCAGCATATGCTTTTTAAGAACAGCAGAAAATATCAGCATTTAGAAGTATCTGTGCTGTATTTTGGGAGAACCATGTCTATGGGGTTTCACTCTCACAAAATAGTTGAAGGCCACCTGCCAAAAATATCCCTCTCTTCTCCCCAAAGCAGAGAGCTCATGATGTGAGAGAAAGTGGGAAGAGAGTTTTATGGACTCCATCCATCCAGGAATTTTTGGTGTCTTCAGTTTGAAAGACATCATGCATCCACACATGATATAGGGAGGGGGGGGGGTTAAAGAATTTGATTACTTATATCTGCAAAGATATTAAATTTCTACTTGTTGATAGCTTTTAGATAGCTTCTCAGCTGTTTCACCATTCAGTATTTCCCTTTCCCAATCACCTTTCCCCCCACAGAAGGTAAAAGAAAGTTATATACTCCTTGCATCCATGGAGCAAGTACTGGTAACAAGATAAAGTAGCTTGGTGAAAGAGCCACATCTCAAAATAAGCAACCCAGCCCAGTGTCGAGTTGTCTCTCTATAAGCTCCACTAATACTTTAACATGCCATAATATTATCATTTCTCTATGTACCAGAAAAAGGTAGTGAGCAGATCAGAGCGATGATTACATTTGAACATGGAGAAGTTTTATTACATGCTACAGTGGCAGAAAGGGGGGAATTAATCACGAGCCCATCATTTTCAATCATGACATGTAGTTGCACTGTTGGCTTCATGATTTTGGATTCAGAACTTATCAACCTGATGTTAGAAAAGGCCATGGAAATATGAAAAGGCCCTAGTGGAGGTATTTTCTCAACTAGTCTCAGTGACACTTAAACTGGTATGTATTTAGCACAATGAATGTAATAGCCATTTCTATGAAATCACTGCACACCAGGAGCAAACACCAATGAATCATTAATGAACTTTGAAACATATGCTGAGAAACATCTACCAGAAGAGTATTTTGAAGATGTCACAGTGATTAAGGGCAGGCACACAGGATGAAACCAATCTGTAATTTTCATAAGTTCAAGCAATCATTTAACAAAGGAAGGAAGGAAGGAAGAGAGAGGAAGGGAGGAAGGAAGGCTACCAACAAGAGAAAAAAATTGAAAAAAAGTTATAATTTCAGTGAGTCATAAACAGAAAAGTCAATAATTTTGACAGACCATTTTTATTTGTAGATAAAGCTGATAAGTCAGTATCAATTCATTTTTCTTATTGAGCATTGCTTCTCAACATGGTGTGAATACTGTCAGTTCCATTCCAGCCTTGCTCACACATTAATCCCAAAGCACGGCATTGCTGCTTCAGTAGGTGTGCAGGACAAGGTAATTATATCAGAAGGGAAGAAAGAGCTTTAGACAAAAAACAACAAAGCTTTCTACTGAAAAACTAGAGCTTCAGAATTAGAATCACAAATTTAATTTCTAGTTCTAGAGTGAGGCAAGCAGCTTTAGATAACAGGGGTCAATTATATATCTGAGATCACTGAACCAACCCCAATGGTATCAACCCTGGATGGTACCTGCTTAATCTTTGTTAAATATATGCCAGCAATGTGAATATGGTGGCATTACTTAATTGTAGGCCAGGATGCTGGTGCTTGGAGTACACCAGGTAAAAGATTCTTCCTTTTCTCCCAAATGTTCATGATATCTTTGATTAAATTGGTTAATTTTATAAAATTATTTAATTCTGTAAAATCAAAGGTAATTTCTTCTCACAATGTTTTCATAGTCCATCAGGGACAATGTTTGGAACATAATGATCACCCAGTCTCTAGCTTGCCTTTCTAAGGTCCTACAGCAAGTAGTGGCAACACAACTCCAGGCTTTCTTGGATGAAATGGATTACCTGGGTTCTTTCTAATCTGGGTCCAGGTCCAATTATGGGATTGCAACATCTTTGGTGGAAGACCTATACCAGTGGTTGGAGGGTGCATCCCTGTTTGTCCTCCTGGATCTTTCAGTGGTATTTGATACTATTGATCATTGTATCGTTCTTTTGGGGGGCTTTGGGACTTGGGGGCTTGCTTTGCAGTGGTTCCAGTATTTTTTGGCTGAACATTCCCAGAGATGGTGATGAGGGACTGTTGTTCAATATTTTGGCCATTAGCCAGGGGTCGATACTGCCCCTTATGCTTTTAAAAATTTACATTATATAGCTGGGAGAGGTCATCCAGGGCTTTGGGGTTGGTGTCATCAGAATGCAGTAAATGACTGTACAGTGAATAGGCTGAGGCTTTAGGCTGATGATTAATGCAGACAAAAGAGAAGTGCTGCTGGTCAGAAGAAAAACAAATCTGGGGTTGCAAATGTAGCCATTCTGGATGGGGTTATTTTTGGAATATCAGGTTCATAGCTTGGGGTGCTCTTGGACCCAGGACTGCTCCTGGAAATCCAGCTTGCTGCATTGGCCCGGACCACTTTTGCCCAACTTCAGTAGGTGCACCAGCTGCACCATTTCATGCCTTAATTAACTCCTGATTAGACTACTGTAATGCACCCTATATGGGGCTGCCCTTGAAAAGTGTTCAGGAGCTGATGTAGCAGCCATACTGGTGTCATATATCTACTTTAGAGACCATATAACCTTCAGCAGGCAGCCAAAGCAGTGCTGTTCTGCTTGGCATTCTGTGTCTGAAACTGATATTTGAAATGTTTTACAGACCGGCACTTTGGGCTGGCTGGGGAGTGGAGTCAGGGTGGCGTCTCCACAACGCACACCCCAGCTCCAATCCCAGGGTGTCATGACACCACAAGCTGCTCCACATGGCACATGGCATCATGGTGCTCCTTCAGCACTGTGTCCATACAACGCCACTTTTGGGGCTCCTTTTCATGCCTGGAAAGACCAGATCGGGGCTGCAGCATGTGGTTGCTGCAGCCCTGATCTGGCTGAAGAAGGGGTAGCTCCATGCTGCCCCTTAAGGGCTGTCTGAACAGCCCCTAAGATTATTTTTAGATTACTTTTTGGTGTTTCTGAAGAGTATTTTAATGTGTTTTACAGTTGTTTTATCTTTATATTGTTTTAATTGGTTTTTATTTGTTCATCCCATTGGGAGCCTTGGGAGCTGGGTGGCAAAACAGAAATATTTTAAAATAAAATAATGCAAATTATTTTACCGCCTCTCCCCGTACATTCCGCCTCGCACCCTCAGAACATCTGGGCAGCAACTCCTGAAGGTGCCTGGGGCTAGGTTGGCTGCTACGGCCAGAAGATCCTTTTCCATAGCTGCCCCAGCCCTTTGGAATACGCTGCCCATAGAGCTCCGCTCATCTACCACCCTGGCCCAATTTAGGAAGGGTCTCAAAACCTTCCTATTCAATCAGGCATTCCCCGACTAAACATCCTGTGGGCCTCCCTCCTCTCTCGTGGCCGTGAGGTTGGGCTAATGGGGTCTTTTATTGTTTTATGAATTGCTGTTGTTTTAATGTGTTTTTAACTGTATACTGCTCGCACTTCGGTGCATTTGTAAGCCGCCCTGATCTTTTGGAAGGGCGGGGTATAAATAAAGATTTTATTATTATTTATTATTATTAATTAGAGCAAACGGATCCTTTTTCACATTGGCCTCACTCTGGGTCAGTGGGGGGGGGGGGGTGAACAAAGGGCACCCCATCCTGAAGCCACTGCAAGTGGGACTGTTTTTTGTTGCTTGTTGCAAAATAAATTTGAGGAAATGGAGAGATCTGACTTTAGCCATATAAACAACATTTTCTGTCAGTCATATCAAAAAGTCCAATTGTTTACTCAATTAAAAAAAAGAACAACAGCATTAGTATATTATCAAGAGGAAGAATTTCCTTGGGAAAAAGAAAACTTGGACAAGGGCTGAATCTCAAAGAAAATCTATTCCACATCTCCTTCTAAAACCTCTCTCTCTTTTACTCTGAATTCAGCTTTTCTCCCTGTGCTATTTATAAAAAATAACTATTGCTTCTTGAAGATTTTTTTTAACTTTGCCTGCTTGAAAAGTTGCTTAATAGTGGCATAGTGACACACTCTGATCTTTAGCAAACACCACTCAAATAGTCATACAGTAATCTAATTGGCTTTATAAGGCTATTTTCTGCAAGATTGGCAATGGTTTTCTTTCTTTTGTAAAGGTCAGCATTGTTTGTAGTTTATGCGTTAAGAGAACCAATTGCCTCTCAGGTGCTTAAACTGTTGGAAAATAAACTGCCTCAGACGTTGACTTCCATTGTCTTATTTGTCCAGACCTCAATCTTGCATTCTATTTGCTCCAGAGTGTAGTTGCAGTTACAATCAGAAAACAGTAAAAGAGAGGGCAGGGTATTTTAAATGCACTTATTTTAAAACCACAGTTACATGGTCTATGGCTGATTTCAGCTTTCCCCCCTTGTAGAGCCCTTGTCTTTAAACAGGAAGATTTAGGAGATTATCACACATTTTAATAACGTGACATATCTCTCCTGAATTGAAATCTAATTTGGGCTGCACACAGGTCTATCGCATGGCTTTTGTCACCAAATCCACCATCCAAGTACAGCCCAGCTGAGCCTGGGTTCCTTAATGTGCTTCAGTGGCCACTTTTCAAAGCCGGAAAGCTCCTGACTTTGAAAAATGGCCACCAAAGCATGTTAAGGGACCCTGGCTGCAGCCAGGCTATACTCAGATGGCAGATTTGGCAGCAAAAGCCAGGCAATAGGACCCAGATACAGTCCAAATTAGACTTCAGTTCAGGTGAGGTAAATGACATTATTAAAATATGCAATAATCTCCTTAGTCTATATATTTTGTCTACCTGTCAAACTGTTCTTCAGCTTAAACTTGGCAGACACTGCTTAATTGTCACTAATAACATAAAAACTTATAGACTGAACTCTCTCACTGAAAATACACCCAATCAATGATCCCTTTGGAGATGCTATAGAAAAACTTAATGGGTGTGTGTATCTTGTTCTTTTTTTGTTTACTTGTTTGTTCTTGGTTTATTCTATGATAATAAAATGTTATGCCAGTAGGATTCAATTTTCAATAAATTTCAGAATATGTGAAGATTGTTTACCCCTTACTTTCCAGATCACTAATAGCCATCATGCTGTTGGATCTGTCATCTTATGTGATATTAAATACCACAGACAGAGATTTCAGACAACCTTAACTTTTACAGAAAGCTGGACTTAAGATATTAAGATAAGTGATTTCATCTTCTTTCAGTGGATTGAAAGGAGGTTTACTTGGAGTGAGTTTGTCCATTCTTCCCAGCCTAATAAACCCTGCCAGCATTCAGTTACCCCTGAAAACAACAAACAACTGAAGCCTATAAATCTGTTGTTGCCAGAGCCAGAGCCAGAATATTGTATCTGAAAGATTAATGGAAAGATGAGTTTTAGGTGCTTCCACAGAGTTGTAACTGTGGAAGGAGAGGAGAATGAAGGCAATGTCCCTCCAAATAAGAACTTTCCTAATGAAATATTCTTTCAGTCTTCAGATTTCTAGCATTACATAGAGTGAGGCACTGGATGTTGTTCACACCCAAAATTTGTTGTATTCAACTGCCTTTGGTTCCTTTACCTGGCCCTTTTCATTGGAGGCCTAAATTACATTTCTTACTGCTCAATTTATGTTTTAATCAACTGCAGTGCCAGAAATGTGGGGACTAATAGAAAATTTCATAGAAGAAAAGATTCTTATTTGGGGAGCTATGCTCTCATTTTGCCTCCCCGTAGTTACATTTGTATTACATTCTGCCTTAAACCATATGTTATCCAAATCTAGTTTTTCCAAATTGAAGTCCTCTACTTCGAAGTCCATTTTTAATCTTTCCTTCAACTGAGTGTACAATAACCAGTGCATTTTGGGATCTAACTGAGATAATTTCTACATTAGCCTTATGCCCATTATGGTTATATCACCATATGTGAGCCAATTATCAATCAATTTCCACCTTCCTAAGAAGGCCTCTTGCAGGGAAACCCATAAGGGAATTTTCCTATATATTTTTTCCTGATGTGTTCCCAAATTTTTAATAATGATCTTCTAATAATATGATGATTAAATTCTCTATGAATCACATCCCTTTTTAATGACATGACCCTATTTCACCTAAAGGGATGCAAATCCCACTGAAACTTGGTGAGATCTATCTCTGCAAGGAGGAATTAGCAACAGACTTGAGAACATGCTAAGATTCGGAGTACAAGAAAAACAATTTTTGGGAGGGTGGAATAGCAGGGTCTTCTCCAAACAGAGTAGAGAGGACTTAGTTTGCTTGGTGGGCATAGAAAACTGCTGGCTAGTTGAGGGGCAGAAAGATGGAGGAATAAAATATATTGAAAGGAGGCATGAAAGGAAGCCACATAGAACAATGAACAGAAATTTCACACCACAACATTTTATTTCGGTTCCATTTGTACTCACCCATATCCAAAATATACATTTTACTATGAAATAATTCTTAGTTCTTTCTCCTTCCTATTTCCCAGTTTTGATTTCTAGTGCAACTTCTTTATTTCAGAGTTTCCCATGACAAAAAAATACTGAAATATTGAAGAGTACATCCACTACCCTTGCAAATTTTTCTTTAAAGACATAATGGTATTAGACTCTTTGTGTCAGGTACCAAGTTACAGAAATTTCAGTGCAGAATGTAACATGAAGAAACAATGCTACTGTTCGAGCAAAATACAGAAAAACCAAATTATTAGCATGACAAATTAATCCATCAAGACCATGCTCACAATGGGATTTAAGGGACTATTTGTGAGACACTGTTCTTTTGTATTCATTGTATAAAGACTATGTATTAACATTTTTTGTTCCTTTTCAGATTCTATAAAGGCATGAAGACTATAAACATTTTATTCAATGCATCCATTAGCTTCATAAGACTATTAGCTCATATAGCAGTGACTTGTCAAATCCTCTCCTTGGGTCTATTTTTTTTCCATTTAAAGACTTAAATGACACTGTAGCCTCAGGCAGAAATTATACATGGCCCAGTTGTTGCCAGTGAAAAAGCGCCTCATGAAGTTCTCACTTTCCTCTGTCTTTTGAAAGGGAAGCCTCTGAGGACCAGTGGACATATAAATCAGTTGCCTTGTGCATGTTGCTCTAAAATTGTTCTCATGGCTATTGCCTCAGCACACACACAAAAAAGCAGCAGCAGCCAACAGAGAATATAGTCAGGTCATCCACCAAAGTATGAACAACTTGTGGTCATCACCCATTTCACCAAGTGATCTCCTGCTGTTCATTGCAGCCCCTTCAGACTTAATTTGATAATGTGTGTGCATTGTTTATTTTATTGTTTGGTTTGATTTACATACATTTCCCCCAAAATTGTGAATAAAAGCAAGATTTCAAAAAGATGCCAATAAAAACACCTAATGGCTGGCATCCTGGTAGTGACATACACAAACACAAGTTGTGCTGTGCATGCAAAGTGAATTTTTGGACAATGCACATAGGTCATATCCAGCTGGTGGAGCTACACATATGGGACTGTTGTGCAATCAGTAGCATTAAAGTAAAAGAGCATAGCATGACAATTCACTTTGCCTCTTTCTGCATTTCACATTGCAATTGCACAATGAGTTGTCAGCCATGTGCACTGACCACTGATCCACATGCATTTCACTACTCTGGTATTCAGTATAGGGGCTGCATAAAGTATACCCACTAGTGAATATTTACACTACACTGAAGCAATGTAGCATCTTGGCTAATAAGTTACAATATTAAAACACAATTAAACAATTGTAAAAGCAGAATAAAATGAAAAGCAATATGAAAAATGCATCAGTAAAAAAGAAGAGCACCCTCTATTAAGAGCCCTTTCCTCTGCAGCCTAGGGCCCACATGAACAAAGACTCCTTTGCCTGCAGGCAGAAGGACACAAGGGAGAACAAGAGTCTATTTGCACTTGAAAGGAATTTTTACAGCCTGGGAGCAACCACTGAGAAAGCCCTGTGTTAGATTTTCTGGATACGGCTAGCAGGGATGGAAAGATAATTCCATTCTTTCACAGCCATTTGGTGCTTCATGGAAGCAGGCATGACCAGAGAAGCATTGCAGTAAACCATGTAACCAGATAGAAAATTAACGCAGCAACAATGAGATCCACGAGGAACATCTGGAGATCTCAGCATTGATGCATTCATTTCACGTCTGGCTACAGGGATATAACCAGATACTTACCAGATCCCACCCAAACTCCACAAGGCACACAGTGACCTTTTTTTAGCTTGTGAATGCTCTTAAGGCAATTTCACAATCTTTTCATTTTCCCAGTAAATGCTTTTGAAGTCCCTGGCTTAGCAATTTCTGAAGTTCTGATTCTGAGTGACCCCCTAAAAAGACCCTTAAGAGCACACATTGGTTGAAATATATCAGGGTTTACAATTAATAAACGCATGATCTTTTGAGCATCTGAGCCATGTTTCTTACGTCTCTTGTGGGTTTCACTGGATGTTTCCCAGTTCTTGTTTTTGTTCAATCCCTAGTATACATAATATAAAATGGAAAATGAGTTATTATATGTATCTCAATATAAACTGAGTTATAGGGACTAGATGTGAATTGTCCATCATTATACTTTTGTAATGTTGTCCACGGATTCAATGAATTCTAAAGGTTGTTTAAGTTTTGTCAAGAGTAGTAGTGGTTATCACTTCATGTGAACTGTATGTCTTGGAATGTGCTCAAGAATTCAAAGGCTTTCACAGCTGGAATTCATAGCTTTTTGAGAGGTTTTCAGGCTATGTGGCCATGTTCTGGAAGAGTTTATTCTTGATGTTTCACCAGCATCTGTAGCTGGCATCTCTAAAGATAAACTCTTCCAGAACATGGCAACATATCCCCACAAAAAACAATGTCAAGAATTCTTTGCAGTACTCAGAAGTTCTGTGGTTCCATAGAGATTTACTGGCAAATGAACCCTTCTGATAAAGGTTCACTGAAAACAAAGCAAAGCAAACAAAAGAAAATAAATAAATGGATAGATAAATAGGTTTTTAAAAAATCTCAACAGGTCCTAAAAGAGGCTTTCAATGCACCACCAATGCACCATCATAGCATGCCCAAATAAGCACTTCACATTTCTAGTTTTTCATCATTCTTGCAATGTTCTCTGCAGCTGTGGTTTTATGCCTTTGGTCTACCATATGTTTTGGACTACCAGCAACCCCAGAGAGCATGGGCAATAGGGATTCTGGAGGATGAAGTCAAAAACATCTGGAAAGACTAAGAATGAGAACAATTGCTGTGGAGGAGGCACACTATAACCCTCCAACCTCTTTATCTTAGGCCTGCTGGCAGCCTACTTTCCTCCAGAGAGAAGCCGCAGCTGCCAAACTGCGTGGCTTCCCTTTGGAGGAAAAAGAACCCGGGAAAAGCAGGTTCTTTTTCTGCCGCAGGGCGGACGTAATAAGTCCGCCAATGGCGTACTCATTATGTAAGTGATGCGTGGTGACGTGCGGATGCTGCATGTCACATCACAATGGCAGCACCCGTGTACACAGGGTGCCGCCATTGTAATGTCACCATGGCATATTAGGCTTGGGGACCGTGCAGTTGCCGCGCAGTCCCTAATCCTAAAATCGGTGCCAGCACAGCACAAAACGGAGGTATGTACCGTGCCTTACTCTGCTAATATTTGACTTTCCCACAAATTCTGTAGACACATACTCAGATACATTTTGTTTTTCTATTCTGGTTGGCATAAACAATTGGATTTAGATCTCAGTCCACAGTTTCCAACATCCCTTAGCCATTGTGTACCATGCTGTCTGTGGGGTTTGGGGAACTACTTCTCCCAAAACAACTTTTCTAAGCTTCTTGTCACAAATTGCTTCAGTAAGTTCCAACAGTGTTGTTGAGTGCGTTAGGTGTAGTTGTGCAAGAAACACAAGATCCCATTCCCCTTGCACATGTGTAACTAGCCACACAGGACTAAAATTAAACTTTACAGTTCGTCAGCAGTTTCAGTATTACTATATTTAGGTCATCAATGAAATGGGAGGGAAATGCTAGCCTAGCATGTATATGGGTAAGCATAATGCTGTAGAACTGCAACACATCCACCTAGAGATGAAAACCCAAATAAGTCTGTTTAGCCAAAATGTGTTCCTGTTGTGGATGTAGATAAGCTTCCTTCCCAAAGAGTCTGGGCTATATTTTCATCACAAAACATTTGCTCTTTTTTGCACAGTCAACTCCAGATGCTGCAAATTGCTCATTCACTGGAGTGTTTTGGTATGTTGCTGACTTATAATTATTCCTTAATTAAATAATTGCATCAGGTAATGTGCCAATACACACATCACCAAGCAATGTATAAATGTGTTGTTGGCTGACCCTATCTAGCCCAACACTCTAATTCTCTGCTAAACGATTGAACGAGGAATTGAGAGGCTTGCCAATGACAAGATCAAAAAATATTACTGAATAGGAAATGATCTAGAAAGGTCAGCTCTGGCCCTATTGAGATAGCATGTAATTATTGGTAAAATGGCATGTAACAAAGAGCCACAGGCATGG
Source organism: Sceloporus undulatus (assembly GCF_019175285.1). Lineage (NCBI taxonomy): Eukaryota > Metazoa > Chordata > Lepidosauria > Squamata > Phrynosomatidae > Sceloporus > Sceloporus undulatus. Next base: position 4,051,107 of record NW_024802935.1, on the reverse strand, counting down.
GAAAGAAATCTCCATTAGAACATGTTTCTCAGAGCTTAGCCATGCATTTCTAGGGCTCCAAAAGGCCATCGTCTACTTGCAAACAACCAGATTATTAATATAGTTTGTATCTTGAAGAAGCAAATTGGGAAATGTGTTTGAAATTTAAAATGATTTCCATGTCTATGATATGAATGGTAAATGTATATATTGTAAATAGGGCTAAAGTATATACACAATCCTTGTTAACGGTTCCCATGAATCCAGTCCAGGACAGTCAGCTGCTTGAAACAGAGCATGCCCTATTATGATTTAGTGTGTAAGAGCATCAAGTAGAGGAATGGGCACTTCCACCTTTGTCTACCCAACTCTTAAGACACAGCATCCAAAATATGGGAAGTTATTTTGCTACCTGAGGTAGGAAATATCAAAAGCTTCCCCACCCCTTTCCTGGTGGAAAAACACACATCAAACAAAAAATTGACAACTCAAACATGCAACCAGCGTTGCCTGCCTCACTGTGTCTGACAGTGAGCCTGGCCCTTACAGTCCTTAAACATTTAGGATTCATAGACTGCATCTACATTGCAGAAAGAATGCACTTTTACAATGCTTTAACTGCCATGGCTCAGTAGTTTTGTGTTTTGTGAGACATTTAACCTTCTCTCTTAGAGAGCTCTGGTGCCATAATAAACTACCAATCCCAGGATTCCATAGAATGGAACCATTGCAGTTAAAGCAGGTGTCACACTGCATTATTTCTGCAGTGCAGCTTGAGTCATAGATAATTCCTATTATGCTAAAATATCAATATGAGATGTCTGGCTATGCATAAACAGCAGAAAGAAGTAGCAGAAGGGGTTTTTCTTTTAATTTTGTTTGCTACAGTTGAATGCTCTCCCATTTGCACTAACACTTCTCACAGAGATATTCTAATGCAGTTCCTTGCATGTTACATTGATTTTCTATTCATGTGGAGTTTTGAACATGAAGGAGAATGCAAACATACAGTTTGCCTGTTTTCACACACTACATTCTAGCACTTTATCATGCCACAATCTTATTCCTCTGCATGTGCAGGTCCATATCATGATCAGACATTGTTTTCCAAAACTCACCAGTGTCACACGTGTTGTGAAGAAGCTCCTTTGTAGAAAGATTATCTAAACAAGGCATTTTTCATAACTGAGAATTCATAAAAGAGGATACAGTCCTACATGCACCAAAGTTTCACGTAAGTAATTAACACTGGTGGGAAACCTTTGAACTGCCTAAACTAGTTGGTATCATGGTTTTGGGTGTTTTCTTGGTTTGTTTTTTTCGCAGAACCTCTCCCAAACTGGTGAAAGTAATTTGTTTGTTGTTCTTGTTGTCCAACTCTTGGCAACCCTAAGGTAAAGGTATATTGAGTTTTCTTGGCAAGATTTGTTCAGAGGAGGTTTGCCATTGCCTTCACCTGAGAACATGTGGCTTGCCAAAGGTTATCCAGTGGGTTTCCATGGATGACAAGGAATTCAAACCTTGGTTTCTAGAATCACAGTCCAACACTAAAACCACAATGCCATGTGACTGTTAATTTGTTTGTTACAGCATGTGATTTTCCTCACCTATGTATCTCACATTAGCATGCTTTGTTTTGTAATTGGTCACCATAAGGTAAACACAAGCTTAAATTTAGAAGTGTGAGGCATGTCTCTCTGAAGAAACTACACTGCAGAAAGGAAAACAGGTTAATCTTGAGGGATATGCATTTCTAGTGTGATATGTGGTTAGACACACAAAATTCCACATCTATTAAATTTCAAAGAAAGACCAGTGCTGCAGTTTGGAGCACATGGGTTATTTATTTATTTATTTATTTATTTAACCAGTTACTGTATATCCTGCTCTACTGACTTTCAAGCTTTCAAAGTGGTTCCTTAAATAAAATGACACTAAAAGTTTGTTCAAGAATATAAATTACATGGCTTCCATATGATTCTCAAGGACGTTGGTTGACACTTAGGGCCTTCTTTTCTGCTCTCTTTCAGCTTAGTAGAATGGCTCCTGGATGACAGTTAAGGAAAGGCAAAGCCCAACAGAGTATTTTTATAACACTGGGGGAAAAATAACATTTTCTAAAATGTCAAGAATGTCTTAGGCTACAACCTTAATTTAACCCCACCTTCCATTATTGCTACAGTTCTTCCTCCATCCATTAATGTTTTATTGCCTTTTATCAACTGTTTGTCTCGCTCTGAAGAAGTAATGTTGGTGAATTGTAACTCAATGGTACAAGTAAAGAGTCAGCAGCAGACAGCTGTCTAAACAACATACCTCCAGACAAGTGAACCTTTATAGAGACATGTAAAGAAGAACTAAAACCATAGCTCTCAAGCTGCAGGAACTGTATAAAGAAATATAAAAAAGATTTGCCTAGGTTTGTAGTTCTCCTGACACCTGGAGGGAGGGATACAAAAATTTATGGGAGGCAAAAGATCATCTTACTTTGTAAAAAGCAGCAGAGGTTCAGCAGAGTAATACCTTCACTACCCAAACTGCTGTTCTAGTAGTAGGAGATTATCACACATCTTAATAATGCAGTTTACCTCTCCTGAATTGAAGTGTAATTCAGGTTGCATTCAAGTCTTGTTGCATGACTTTTGTCTCCAAATCCACCATCAGAGTACAGCCCAGCTGCAGCCCGGCCATTTAATCTCCTTCAGCGGCCATTTTACAAAGTTGGGGAGCTTTCCAGCTTTGAAAAATGGCCACCATAGTGAGTTAAGGGACCTGGGCTGCAGCTGGGGTGTACTTGGATGGCAGATTTGGAGACAAAAACCATGTGATAGGACCTGGATGCAGTCCAAATTAGACATCAATTCGGGAGAGGTATTTCACGTTATTAAGATGTGTCATAATCTCCGTAGTGATATTTTCAGTGGTAAGGCAGGGAAAATATAGTTTCTTGTGATCATAGCACCTTTTCTGAACCCAGAGCATGTGCCACCATTGGACAGAGTGAGGAAGCTGCCTCAAGAGTTGTCTACATTGGCAGGAAACTCCATATTCACCTCATAGCTTCAGTGCAGTTTCCCTATCCATAGTGATTCTGATACAAATGCTACATTCACCTTGGCAAGATCAGAACAACCTGGAAGAAAAAGGTGGTTGTATGACAATCACAAGTCCTATAGTGCAGAGTATTTCTAGCCACATGACCATGTCCTTGATACTGATATGGATTTTCAAGAAGAATGTTTGGTAATGGGAAATTATCTTTTCTCCAGATTTTCGGACAAAACCTTGCATTGGCTGTGAATCCGGAAGGATGTCTTTTCCCCAGGTCACAGACACTATGGAATAAGCATGGGGTTTCCTGCCAATGTAGACAGGCTCTCAGGCAGTAGAATTTGCATGTTAGGTGCCCAAAATAATTTGGCTGCCTTTGAGCACTATGGGTGAATTGAGCCATAACATGCTACTTTGCCTCAGGAAGCAAAATGTCTTAAGCCAGCCCTATCCACATATGCCTTTTTCTGTCAGAAAGTCTGGTTTTTTGTTTGTTTAAAGAAAATGCCAAGATTTGATCTGTGCCCCAGTTCACAGATTTTGATGCACTCACCATTCCCTCCTTTCCAAGCGTTTCCCTGCTGAAGCTTTCATTGCTAGTGAGTTGGGTGACTCAGGATGCAAAACAAAATTGTAAGGATTTTGGACAGAGATGGGATCATGAGACCATCCAGATACATGGACTGGCAAGTCCCAGCATTCTTTAGCATTGCCTATGCTAACAAGGGCTGCTAGGACTTTCAGACTATCAAAATCTCAAGGGCTGCATGATTCCCATGTCTAAATCACCATTTTAGACATATTCTACACAAAACTGGCACATGGCTTTTAAATATTATCTGTACAGAAAATATGGTTTTGTGCACAAAAATTCTGTTTGCTATGCAAAAATGTGAAAATTTTGTGCAGGATAATCCCTTAGCATCTGCATATTCTTCTTAGGAAACAGCATTTTCTGCACATAAAATAATTCTTTTCTTCCCAAAGATCCTGTTTTCCATGCAAACTATGTAATTTTCTGTGTGAAAATGCCACATGTAAATTGCCACATGCAACAAGTCACATGCAGAATAAATCTCTAGCTGTTTGTTTTTCGCAGCAGGGGGGACATTGCTAAAATTACTTGTTACTTCCTTTGGGAATTAAAAATTATGTTTGTATAGGCTATTCGTGAACTTCACAAACTGATCTCAATCACTCCAACTGCATTTGATATGACTCTGGTATGGTAAGACAAAGTGGGGCATTGTTCACAAAATAGGCTATTTCCCTTCTAAACATGGTGATGCATGGTAGAATTTGAATCACCTTCATAATATAGAGCCAAATATATTTTCAGCTGTCAGTTTTCTAAAATCCTCTGGAGCTGAGAAGCTCTAGCTTCCATTTCAATTTACAGTTGAAGAAAAGGTGTGCAAACAGAAACATCGGGAGAATTGCTGGATCCTCATGACTCCCTCTTTCCTTCAATATTTCCAAGTCTTTGGTTCATTTCAGGATATGCAGTCCCTTTCTTACCCTGAGACTGGTCTGCATGTTTCTCCAATCCGACAATAATATTGTTGTTTTTTATGAAATTATTACCTATGCCCCCTGTGGCTATGCTGCTGCTCCTGCTTCTGTTGTGAGGGCTGGTGGATTATTATCTCAGAATGTATTTCCACAAAGCAAAATGACTGGCAGAAGACAATCAAACACCATTCCTGATCTTGATATACTGTACAAACCAGTACCATCATAACCTTTCAGCAGATTTTGATTATATGGTGCAGCTACCATGTCATGTTCAATTACCACCTATGCATAAGCTTGTGCACAGGGGGAGACGCTTGTTCAGTATGGGAATGTAAGTATATGGCACATGGAAGAGCATGCAAACCAAAAATAGCACAAACGGTGACCAAATTATCTGGCAGTGCTGCTGACACTATCAGAAATCCATTCTGTAGAAATGTCAATGTAGATATGATAGTATGTACAAGTATACCTTTACAAAAGGCCAGTTCCACCTAGCTTAGCGCTGTCTGCTCAGACTCAGAAAGTTACATTTTTGGACTACAGATACCATGATCCTCTAGACAATCCTCCCCCTAACTTTGGTTTAACAATCAACAGCTCTCCAGGGTGTTGTCCGGGAAAGCAGCCAAAGGGCTGATAAGGCAGCTAGTTCTCAAACAAACAAACCCCCTCCCAGCATAGCAAAGTCAGTGTAAGCTACACAGTCCTGGAGATTCACAGTAGTTCTACCAAAAGGGATTACCAAGAGAATTGTCAGACCGTCCGAGGTTCAGGGTAACAGATAGGCAGGTCGATAAAGCAGTCCAAGGTCAAGGTTTCCGGGTAGTCAAGACAAGAAGCCAAAGGAGCCAGAGACACAGTCTTTCCTCTAAAAGTGTCAGATATCCACTGGCAAAGAACCACACATGCTCCAGGTGCTTAAGAAGGCAAGGAGTCGGCCTTCAGCTGTGTCTGATTATGAACACACTTCTGATAAAGCCTCCGAGATCTTCAAAGGCCCTCTCTTTCCGTTCAACGCTCCTTGAAGGTAGGCACACTGCCCAGATCCTCCTCCATGTCCACAGCCTCGGCACCAGGCAAACTTGACTGCTGAACCTCTGGAGGGGCCGTAGACTCTGCTCCAGCAGAACTAGGGCCAGCCTCTGGCTCCTCCATTACAGGTTCAAGCCCCAGGGGCTCTGGCTCCTCCATTACAGGTTCAGGTCCCAGGGGCTCTAGCTCATCCTGTGAGTCCTCCAAGCCATCCTCCAGGCTGGGCATGACAGGTGTGATCATGAGGCTTTCCTTATGGCTTGCTACCAGGGCACCCTTCACATGACACAGTTATAGTGTTCTGATTCCACTTTAACAGCTATGGCTACATTCTATGGAATCCTGGGAGGGAGTTGTAGTTTGGTGAGGCAATACTGAGAATCCTGGCTCAGAATTCTAAGAACCCCTCCTCAAACTGCAAATCCTAGGATTCGATGGGATGCTATCATGGCAATTAAAATGGAATCACGGTATAGTAGGAAAGGGCCACTGACTGTTTAACTCAGCCTGCTTAACTCAGCCTGACCATGATACAGCTTTGTTGTATCTGAGAGATTTTTTACACTTCCTCAGATCCCTAGCCCCTAACTCTGATGATACCCCACAAACATGAAACACAGTTTGGGTATGAAAATAATTGCAAAGAACACTTGTTCAGGGATCACATAACAGCCTGAGAACCACATTTATTTCACCCCTGGTTTTAATGGCAATTCTAAGGATTGATAACTTTCTTTTCCATGGATAAGGCTGCAGATAGCAGGTTTAGGCCAACTGGCTAGGTAAATGCCTACAAGCCAGGGTGTTGGCTTTGGGCTGAATTGGGAAGGGCCTCATACTGTACATAATATGAAGGGATATCAGGAAGGGCTCTTTTCCTGTTTCCCCTATTCCTTTCCTCTCTAATTTCCTGCAAGCTATTTCCTGCTGCTGTACATTGGGCTACCCCTTTACCAAGTTTGGAAACTTCAATTAGAGTAAAACGTGGCAGCCAGATTGGTCACCAATACATCTAGCAGTGAGCATACCACACCAATATTAATATCAATATTAAAATCAATTAAAATCTGTGTTAAATTTGATATTAAATGATGAAAATCATTTTTAAATTGTGAATTTTACATTATGAATTTTAAATATGGATAGATGTATTTGTCTTATTTGTCCTTTTAAACTGATGTTGTGTGTTTTTAAATGATGTTGTATGTTGTATATTAATCTGTTTCTACTCCCTGCCTTGATCCATGGGGAGAGGCACATAAGAAATCATCATCATCATCATCATCATCATCATCATCATCATCATCATCATCATCA